>NC_090892.1:21406050-21408550 GCF_036669925.1 Montipora capricornis | reverse complement strand
TCTTTTACAAAACATCGAGAGGCTAGGGAGGGAGCTCGAGCGACAACCAAGAAACCAACCTGGACAAACAACACATGACAGCGAAACAACAGTTACTCGAGAAACCGAAGCTCGTCAAGCTGAAGCAGACAGTGCATCTACTTCGGTGGAAGAAGAGGTTGCAAGATCCTTTGGCCGCAACTCCCGGTGTTCACAAGCGTCGTCTTTTCCTTCTACAAGTCACAGCGGGAGCGATGGAACCCCACGCTTCCGGTTGGCCTACAATTTTAGTAGGTCAACGGGTCGCGGGCAAAATCCTGGGAAGAAAGGCAAAATACATACTAAAACACCGAGCGGTTCTTTTGTGAAAGACGTAATTTTGCTTAGCGGACCAGACGATAACAAGGTTCCACGCCAAGGAGCCCGGGTATGGCTAATGGGGAATGGTCATGTTGTATCCGGTGCACATTTTCAGAAGGAATGGGATGGAAAAACTATGATTTTTTGAAGTCCTTGTTCTCTGAAAAGCTCGGCGAATTCGACGATGTTGAGGTGGTGATGTCAATGCACAGTTCATTGATGGCCCCTGTCCTAGCCCCTGGTAACGTTTTGACTGGATTTATGCTACAAAAAGTATTTAAAGACAAAGCTGTTTACCTTAAACCTATGCGCAGAATTCTTGATATGGATCCGTCCTTTGAGCCATCACTCAAGAAAACAAAATATAACAGCGAGATATGCAACAAACGTTTATACAACTAACTTTAAATTAAGGGGGTGGCACTTAAATACCAAACCGTTGCTAAGGACCCCTTCAAATAGTCATTTCTCGAGTCCCTTAAACTCTACAATTAAACGTCTTTGCCGAGGGAGCTTGACTCTAAGAAAAGCCTCAGACAGAAAGAATGTCCAATTTCAATACAATATATATATGCAGGCTGTTTTCATCTCTTCTACTCACTTTCTTTTGTTAAAAAATAAATAAAAATGCTTAGTTGAAAAACTTAATGAAACCCTTGTTGTCCCAGGTGAATTATTGCACGCTTTTATTTGTCACAAAGTCTGGGACTGGGGTGGTGTTTTTCAGTCTTTTTTATTCAAGTTACAAGAATGTGGGTCCTTAGAGGGTGGTGGACAAAAGAATGACCCGCAGTCTATCAACTACCCAAATGGACTACTTTAAAATGGACCAACTCTTTAAAATACTATTTCCAATGAGTACCGTTGAAAGAACTGAATTCATTGTATATTTACATTGCATAAACGTTGTTTATGTTCGTCAGCATGGCCACATGAAACTAAATGAAGGACTTGCACCAGGTTTACTTCACTTACCTGAAGTAATCGAACATCACAACAATTTTTATCAAAAGATAACCTTTTTAACATGGTTCTTAGACTTAAATACAGTTGATCAATGCTGCTTAAAATTTGTGTTTAGGTTTAAGTAAGCACTATTTGAGATGCTGCTTATGTGTGGACCTCAGTATTCATTCAAAATAGTATCTTTAGGGTAGTCCATGTGGGTAGTCTATCAGGGTAGTCCATGGACTGGGGGTCAGTGTTTTGTTCACCACCAACCTGACAGTGCATAAAGCTAAGAAAACACCTTCTGGCTCTCATCTCAGGATGATGAACAGCTATTGAACTAACAGATAATGATGACACTACATTGATGCAAAATATGTTGGAGTCAACAAAAGCAAGTACCACCAGTTCAAAAGGTATGTAGCTGAAGTTCAATACAAAAATTAATGTTTAACACATTAATCCCTACCATAAATAAATCTTTCTTCAAGCAGATCAGATTACAGTTGATTTCACCTTACTTTGGCCGCGTGGGTTCGCAAGTCTCTTGGGAACTTGGAAACTACATTCCAGACTTCCGATTGCCATTATCAAAGAGCCAACCAAATTGCGTGCTTGCAAATTCAAATAGGAAAGTTCGATTTGAAGTTCGATTTGAAGTTGCGATTTTAGTTGCAGAACTATCAATGAGTCATGGCCCACAATCCTTTCATTCAACAAGGAAAGGCAATTTCCAATAATGTCAGAGACGAAATTGTGGAAAGATGGCTGAAGGGTACTGGTCAAAGACAGATAGCGAGAGACTTAAATATTGCGAGGAGTTCGGTTCAAAATATCATCGATAATTTTTGCAAACGCGGTCACAGTGAACACGGCATTGGGGGAAATAGAATACGGCATGCAAGAACCGATGATGTCCTGACATATGTTGAATTCTGTAAGCAGCAACAACCAAGCATTACTGCCAAGGAAATACAGAAAAAGCTGGTACACAATCACGTCTGTTTGACAGAAAATTGCCCTTCTAAACCCTCGTTAACTCGAGTGGTGCGGTAAGATCTTTGCTATTCGTATAAACGACTCAATGTGGTTGCGAGAGTCACTTACTCAAGACACGGAACGACGCCTTGTTCAATACTTAGACGTGTGCAGCACACTCGATTCAACAAGTATGCATTTTTTTGACGAGTGCTCTGTTGTTAAGACAACAGGC
>NC_090892.1:21398550-21401050 GCF_036669925.1 Montipora capricornis | reverse complement strand
TATATCTATTTGTATTCAGTAAGCCATGTTATTTACACATGTTCATTGCCGCAAACAAATGATGACATTTTGGGGGGTATTTATTATGTCCAGCATGCATGGACAAATGGACATATGGCATATGTCCAGCATGCATGGACTGCTTAGAAGCGGCTGCAATTTGCCCCTGTATATGCTTCCAGTCCGCTGGGGGTAAATTGATCATTGTAAAGCGCCTTTGAGACGTGTGATAAGGGCGCTATATAAATGCAGCACTTTACTTTACTTTACTTTACTTTTTTTAAAAGAGACCGGGACGAACTCAGACACGTATGAAACTGTTCCGGCATGAAATTCTTGCAGCCTGTTTACATGAAGCCGGGACGAAATGATACTTTTTGTTTAATAAATATATCGCAGACCCAAAAGCATACAGGCTTGAAATTTCTGAATCCAGTTGGGGATTTATTGTCATTTACATGAGAACGGTACGAATTCAGACCGGGACGAGAGTTTCTGGTCGCGGCCCAGCGACCGAGATGAAGTCAGACCGTCTGACTTCATTGTCAGGCCGGTCTCATGTAAACGTAAAAAAAGAAATTTATGGCGGCCGATACCGACTCGTGCCGGTCTGCGTTCGTCCCACGTTCTGCTCCCGTCTGACTTCCACGTGATCTGGTGACGTAATTTGGAGGACTCGGAAGAAAAGTTTTGACGCCGTATCCCACAACCGCGCGGGGCCTTAGATGTTGTTTCGAAACTCCCTGCGGTACCTTCCATCGCCAAAACTCAGCAGATCATTACGTGTCTACCACATTTCCTGTTACTGAATGAACATTCAAGTAGAAACGACGAGATCTAACCTCGCCTCTGCCATGTTGAATTAAAAAATAAGGCCGCGCGCGGTTGTGGGATACGGCGCAAAAGTTTTTCTCCCAGTCCTCCGAATTACGTCACCAGATCACCTGGCTAGCTAAGGGTGTTAAGGAGTTTCAGAAACTATGACGGCTACGGCGACGAAAACTTCACTTCAAACTATGAGTTCGAGCTATCCGAAGTGTTTCACGATGTTTCCATCTTGTTTATGTCGTACAATATGGGCGAAGTATCCTATAACCAGATTGGTAAGTAAGGATTTTAAGCAAAGAAAGAGAAGGAAAGATTCACTGCCGGTCCTGCCGTTTGTCCATGTTGTCGTCAAAACCTGAAAATTGGTCATTTTACGTTGTTTTTTGGCGAGTGAGGGAGAGAAATGTACAAAAGTACGTACCGCACGTGCAGCACGATCATTTTTTCCTCTTTTAACCAATAATATTACTGTTTTTTGGCGTTGTCGTTTCTTAAACTCTCCGTTAGAAACGACGACGGCTACGACAGCGACAACGCCACAAAGCAAGAATATTATTGCCGCCGTTCTCCATAAAAACAACAACGTGAAATCACCAAACTTTAGGTTTTAACGACAACGCGGGCATACAAAAATGAACCATTCAACGTGCATACGGCGAGAGCTACTGAAATTAAATTGACCAAAAACTGGGCCAGAAAACCATTATAAGATTTTGTTGCAACTTTTTGTCAACAAACTTTGGCGCCAAAACTGGGTTGCCGGCGAGCGGCAATTCGAACGTCAGCTGTTGTGCTTTGGTTGTTATTTGTGCTTTTTCTAACTATTTTAAGATCAATTCAGTCTGGTTTTTTTCGAATCAAGTATAAGAAGACGTCAAATTGTATTGATAATGTACTTGTTTGTGTTAACTTCGCGTAAAAAGACTTTGGTGGCGTCCTTTCTACAGGGTAGATCGATATCAACGTCGTTTACGCACAGAAATGCACTGTTTTTGATAAAAGGGCAAAGGATTGGCGGGATAGCACAGTTTTGACTACCGCGCGCACCATTTTCTATCTTTACTAGGAGTAATCATTGATTGAAGTGCATTCGTTGGGGAATTTTGGAGATTGGAATCACTAGATGTGCCGAGATGCCGTGAATACGATGCAGTTTCAGTACGTGGCTGAAAATGGAATGTTTGGAGTAAGGAGGTGATGACGTCACAAAAAATTCTGGAACTTGTTGAAATTGTCTGAGAGATTACTCAAAAATGTCCCTTGCCAAAAATCAAGCGTGTTGGTGCGAATTGCGATCGGCGATCGTCATTTGCGCACATGACGTATTAAAATAGAGATGTGCATGTTAAAAATAGATTTGACATAAATAAGCATACATTACGTGTGGCGGGAAGAAAGTCACGTGTAGAAGGACTTATAGTCTGAGTGTTGATCGATCGTCGGATCGCTTCGAGTGTCAAGTTGAGTATTGAGTTTTAGATTTCAACCGTGCTTAAGGCCTGAAACGGTCGAGTGAAGTGGTAATTCGTATGGAAAATTGTAAAGAGATTATTCACCAGGAAATGAATTAAATGTACCATAAAGATTCATTACATGGTCCTTTCGAGTAGGAGGAAATACAAGAAGGAGTAGAACAACAAAGCTGTTGCCGTCATCGAAGGATTTTTTGAAT
>NC_090892.1:21383550-21396050 GCF_036669925.1 Montipora capricornis | reverse complement strand
CCTAACAGCAGACATTGAGAAGGCGTTTTTGAACATAGAGATTGATCCTGAACACAGGGACTTTGTGAGATCTTTATGGGTTGAAGATCCGAATAAGGAAAGTCCAGCAGTCATGGTACTACGTTTTGCACGTGTGGTATTTGGTGTAAACTCAAGTCCTTTCATTCTAAATGCCACAATCAGACACCATTTGAACACATGTTTGCCAGTGGACAGTGCACTTGCAAGAGAGCTGTTGAAGTCTTTATATGTTGATGACTATGTGTCTGGAAATGGTGACGTGGATAGTGCGTTCAAATTGGCTAAGAAGATAAAGCTCTGTCTTAAGTCAGGAGGCTTCAATATGAGAAAGTGGAGTAGCAATTCAGAAAGTCTGCTGAAATCACTAGAACAAGATGAAGCTTTCAGTGATGACTTTGAAATGAGCAATGGACCTAGAGTAGAAGAAGAAGACGAAAGCTTCTCTAAATCAGTTTTCAAGCAAAGTACAGAAAAGGAGCAAAAGGTTTTGGGAATGCTTTGGAACCCAACCCAAGATGAACTGATTTATGATCTGAACAAGACATTGGGAGATGTAGATGCCCAACCAGCAACAAGAAGATTGATTCTCAGTACAGCTACAAGGTTTTTTGACCCCTTGGGGTTGATAGCTCCGGTCATTCTTCCATTTAAGATGATGTTTCAGAAACTTTGCAAGGCTGGAAAAGACTGGGACGAGTTGGTCGATGCTGAACTCAATCACCAGTGGCTGGTGACTCTATCGAATTTGAGACAGGCTGGAAGAGTGAGCTTTAAGAGATGTTATGCTAAGGGATTGAATGGAGACAAGGTCAATTCAGTCCAACTTCACTGTTTTGCTGACGCATCGGAAAAGGCTTATGGAGCTGTGGTCTACATGAGAGTAGAGTATGAGGCGAGGGTGGAATGTCAGATAGTATCTTCGAAGACAAGAGTTGCACCATTAGCTAAACAAACTATCCCTCGTCTGGAGTTGCTGTCCAACTTAACTGCGACCAGATTGTTGAACAGCGTGAGTCAAGCATTAGACGACGTAAAAATTGACGATATTTTCAACTGGACAGATTCCATGATTTCGCTGTGGTGGATCACAAACACTGATAAGGAGTACAAGCAGTTTGTCGAGAACCGAGTGGCCGAAATTCGAAGGAATTCACGCCCTGAGCAGTGGAGGTACTGTCCCACAGCAGACAATCCAGCTGATATAGCGTCCAGAGGAATCAAGTCTACTGAGTTGAAAGAAAGCAGCCTGTGGTTACATGGACCCGACTTCCTGTCTAAGAGTAGTGAACAGTGGCCAGTTCAGCCGACAGTTGTACGAGTCAGAGAAGATGTAAGCGAACTGAAATCGTTTAAACCAGCTGTTTCCAGCTTAGTCACCACGTGCGTTCAAGGGAAGGAAGAAGAACCGAGTCTAGCTAACTTAATCAATCTTGAGAACTTTAGTTCTTTGACCAAGCTTCTAAGAGTGACTGTGTTGGTTGTGTTGTTTATTGAGAAATTGAAGAAGACGAGGTCCCGAGAAGGAACGGAGGAAGATTTTACGAAATTATACAGACAAGCGGAGATGTTGTGGATTAGGCATGTTCAGCAAGAGATCTCAAAAAGCGACAAGTATCCACAGATGAAGTCATCATTAGGACTTTATCGAGACGAAGAAGGGATACTACGATGTCGAGGAAGAATTGGCATGTCTTGCCTACCGTACGATACACGATTTCCGATACTGTTGCCGAGAAGTCAATATTTCACTAAGTTGGTGATTCTCAAGTGCCATGATCAAGTGATGCACAATGGAGTGGCAGAGACCTTGGTTCAAGTTAGGTCACGGTATTGGATTGTGAAGGGCAGACAAACGGTGAAGAGTATAATCAACAAGTGTGTACTGTGCAAGAAACTTGAAGGTCGTCCATATGGAACGCCGCCTACCTCTCAACTTCCAGGGTTCAGATTGTCCGACGAATTTGCATTTACAAGTATAGGAGTTGACTTTGCGGGCCCTGTTTATGTCAAGGACATTTATCACAAGAGTGATGATATGAACAAGGCATACATCGTGTTATACACATGTGCCTCCAGTCGTGCAGTTCATCTCGACGTCGTCCCGAGGTTGACAACCGAAGCTTTCGTGAGAATTTTTAAAAGGTTCATTGACAGACGAGGTGTTCCAAATCTTGTAGTGTCAGATAATGGATCCACTTTCAAGAGTGAAGAGCTGAAGAAGTTGCTAGCACACCACCGCATAGAATGAAAATTTAATGTCGCGTTAGCTCCTTGGTGGGGATGATTTTTTGAACGTCTCGTTAGATCAACTACACGCTGCCTCAAGAAAACCTTAGGAACCGCGAGAGTCAGCTATGAAGAATTGCTCTCTGTTGTTGTGGAAATAGAGGGAATACTGAATTCACGACCTCTCACGTACGTGGATGATGAATTACGAAGTCCGTTGACGCCGTCACAATTGATTATTGGTCGTCGCCTGTTGAGTAAAGAAGAGAAAACTCCCTCGGAAGCGCCTCAGACCAGAAGTGAATTGTCAAGACGTGCGAAGTATCTGACAACTGTTCTGTCGCAGTTTTGGCAGAAGGAGTACTTGACAGAGTTACGTGTCCATCATAATTGCCAACTGAAAAACAGGCAACCAACTGTCAATGTAGGAGACGTTGTTTGCATTCACAAGGACAGGACGCCGAGACTATTGTGGAATATGGGAGTGGTCAAAGCCCTCATTACAGGACGAGATGGATTTCACCGAGCAGCAGTGGTGAGAACTCGAAGTGGAGATCGAGTAATCGACGTGACAAGACCCTTAAAGAAGTTGTTTCCTGTAGAAACTGGATTAGGAGTACATGAACGTCAGAAAGGGAACACTGATTTTCCAATTACCTTTGTGGGAAACGCTGAACAAGAACACGTAGCTGAACATTAAGGATTGCAAAATAAACAATGATGAACCTTCTTTTTTTTTTTTTCTGTTTCTGTCGCTACGAACTTCAGTTGTTGATTGACCCTTGTCAATCAAGGAGGGGAGTGTGTTAAAAATAGATTTGACATAAATAAGCATACATTACGTGTGGCGGGAAGAAAGTCACGTGTAGAAGGACTTATAGTCTGAGTTTTGATCGATCGTCGGATCGCTTCGAGTGTCAAGTTGAGTATTGAGTTTTAGATTTCAACCGTGCTTAAGGCCTGAAACCGTCGAGTGAAGTGGTAATTCATATGGAAAATTGTAAAGAGATTATTCACCAGGAAATGAATTAAATATACCATAAAGATTCATTACAGTGCATGCACGTATGACGTAATTCAAGATGCCGCTGAAAAGGCAGACGAACGAAAAACGAAACTTGCTTAAGCTCACCATATGCACAGGATACCCAAGATCAGAAGTTCATACCCATCCAGTTAGTTACAACGTAAATAACATGGAATAATCGCAAAATACTTAATAAAGATAGCGCTAAGTCATATTTTTTGAAGTTTTCGTTGAAGCTGCCGTGCCGTTTTCCTTGCTTAACTCAACCTCGTTCCCAGGGTCTCTCTTCTCTGCCTCCATTGTCGTTGAGAAAAGAGGCAGAGAAGAGAGACCCTGGGAACGAGGTTGTGCTTAACTCTCCTTAAACTCCATAGAATCCCCTTAGCAGCGACAAGAGCTTAACTGTTGAAGATAACTGTGACAGACTAAGGAGAAAAAAAGAGAAGGCCTTGTCGGTTTACTTTTCGCGGAAGGAAGGACAAGAACGGGAAGTGAATAGTCAAAGAGGGGCTTAAACTTGGTTTTGCTAACGAGAGAGAAACTTGTGGATGAGTTTTCAGTTTGGTTTGTTTCCAAACAAACGGATCATGTCACACTGCGTTAAACCGACGCATGAAAAAAAGAGCTCTTTCTCTTTGATGTCACAAATTGTGTTTACAAATGATCTACGGGATAAACAAAGGAGATTCAATATGGTATCCACTAAAAGGTAAACCATGAACGTTCTACTTTTATTTCATTTTGCAGCTGATCATTAACACAACTAGTAAGTATCTTTGGTCTTCAAACGTGTTAGCTGTCTTAATGCAAAATGAAACTCAATAGCTGACGCAAGAAATAAAAACAAAACGCGTTTGCACCTGTGAACCTGGCAAACGTGAACACAAATACATCAAGATCAAAATACGACTCCTTTTGAGTCGTTTCGTTGCTAGCAAGGCTCTTGAAAAAAGACTGTGACAGCGCATGCGTATCTTTGCGTTTTAAAACAACCATCTAAACTAATAAATAATGTGGCTTGCTCTTTAAATTAGTTTGGCATACAATAAGACTGATTGCAAAACCACAGAATGGTTTTAACCTTCTATCGATAAATACTAAGCTAAAACAAAAATCCCCTATGTAACATTTTTATATAAAAAAACGAACGCCAGTTGAATTGCCAACTTTAAAAAATAACTGCCCATCCCATATGCATACAAAGTCAATAAAAATCGAATTCTTGTCACTTCGTCCCCAAGCCGTTTTCCTCGCCTTTCATTTCTTCGATTGTCTCGCACCTTATCTTTTTAGGCAAACTGGAAGTCATAAGAACGGCGTGGGGAAAACGTAAGGAGAATCCGCATAACTGCTGGAGGAACGCTACAGATGGCAACATGTCGTCGGTTAAACATAAATAAATTTCACAGTATTTTACAAATATAGTTCACAACGTAAGTGTGCGTTTGTTTGACCCTGTTCTGGAATAAAAATACGTGGAGTAATGATTTAAAAGGGTATGCCTGATGTTTTGAAGCAACAAGGATAATAAAGATATGTTTAAAATAGCATTTTAGCAGTTCGACAATTTTATGTGAATCTCCGTAAAAACGAAGGATTTCTAACTTCTGTTCCATGTATTTCTATTCCGGAATACGGTCAGTCGAACGCACCCTCAGAGAAACAATTTTTCTTTTCTTTGTATTGACCAGTCCTAGAGTGTTTTTGAGCCGAAAAGCGCCGGCCATCCACGGTTGCCTGTATAAACTCACTTATTTATATATAGATTATCTTTTGTACGCATCTTTTCCGCGATGCATTCAGCTGCTATGAGAAACAGTAACTATGCGGCTCATTTTTATTTATATATAGATTATCTTTTGTAAATAGGTTTTGTAAATAAGTTTAATGAGCTTTATATATTATAACAACTTGTAATTAAGGTATATTAAGTTTCTCTCGATATTGTAATTTTTCTTTCCATATTGTAATGCGCCTGTGAGCATCTCTCAATGTAACAGGCGCACTACAAGTAATAAATTATTATTATTATTATTAAATCACTACCCAGCCAATAAATAAATTTCTTTAAAAAGCGCTTAATTAATCGATTCGTTAGATAGCGTTATTCACCTTTCTAATAACCAAAGCCAGAATTAGGGGTCTTCCTCAAGGTATAAGAGTCTACTGTGCGCTTTAGAATCAATCACTTACAGTTACGCTCTCAAAGTTCATGGATTTCTCAAATCAAAGTTTGATAAATTTTATACAAAAAACGAAACTTTCGTGACCCAACCACAGGCAGACAACTGAGGATTCAAGAGCGCGTGACGTCACGTTATCTGTGACTATTCAACACTCATCGAGGAAAATGTTCCATAAAAACTTCAAATTTCGAGAGATTTGATGGGTTTTTGGGACGCTGCCTTTTTCCCTTCAGATATGATGCGTCGTCACCTACAATATATTTATATTGTAGGTGTATATTTAACAAATAGATTCCATGTTGCCGTGCGTTTGTTCAGTAATAGATCACAGATGACCTCAAAATGTGGTGAGAACAAAAAAGTGGCACGAGGCGATAGCCCGAGTGTGACACTGATGTTCTTACCACATTTTGACGTCTTCTGTGATCTATTACTGAACAGACACAGGGCAACATGGATTCTACTTGTTTTATATATGGTCCCTTCAATCGTGCGTCTATCCTCCAATACATCGCAGGAAAGAACCAATCAAAATGCGAGAATAAATATACATTTATATTGTAGGTGACGACGCGTCAGATCTGAAGGGAAAAACGAAGCCGCGTCCCAAAAACCCATCAAATCTCTCGGGACAACGCAAAAAATGGTAGGTGAGTGAACTTTATTTATCTGGCTGTCCATATAAAATGAATTTTCGTGAGGAAACGTCGCGATTTTTATGGAACATTTTCCTCGAACAGTGGAATCGGCCGTTACAACTGTCTAAAATAACGTGACCTCACGCGCTCTCGCATTCTCAGGGTTGTCCGCCTGTGACCCAACCAGACTATCCCAGAAACATTTCACCAAAAAGTACCAAGGATATAAACAAAAGGCACTTGCTTGGACCCCGCCACACCCAAAGTTCTTGAAAGTCTGTGATTGAGCTGACTCTATCTGACAATCCCACATGAAAAGGCAAATGTTTTTCGTCTCCCTCCTTCCGTTGACTTCTTCCCAATTATCAACGCCTGGTCCCCAGGGAAGGGGGGGAGGGGGTGCTCGCCGGAAATTTTGAAAAGAACCCCTAAGGGGTAACAGAATCCTGCCTTGCGGGCGTGGCATGAAATTTTTTTCACCTCTAGGAGGAACCAAATTATTGGTTTTAATTAGACAAAATTAAATATTAGTTAATTGTCAAATGTCTTCTGTCATAAATTTTTGGCTCAATACCCTACCCTTTTGAGGCTGAACACCCTAAGAGGAACCAAAACCGCTTTTGTAACCCTAAAAGGTACGACGGGCATCCCTATCATTTTTATATGAGTCCCCCCTCGGGGCCTGATCACAGTTGCAGGGCGTAAGTTTTGTTTTTCTTGATGCAAATACAAACGCATCTAATGAAATTTATCCAATTTCCGTTTTTTTTTACCTTAAAAACTGGCTGCAGGTAACCAGTAGATGGGCAACACCTATATGAAGTCTAACTCGAATACATCTTTTCACGTAACCTAGAAGTCTCGAACTGCGATGGAATGAGGCCCATGTACGGGCCATGAGTTTACGGTAGTCTATTTTTAGATCGGACACTGCTAGATTCTTGAGGTGACAAAACGTAGCGGCATTGCGTTCCGCCCGCACGATTTTACATTAAGAACGAGCATTCCCTCATGCGGTTACTTGGTTACAGACCAATCAGAGGCGTTGTGGTTATCAGGCCCCCATCTGATTGGCCATAATTTGGGGGGACCTGTATTCTAAATTTAGATAATGCCGTAAAATGATGGGTCAGCCCAAATGAGAGAGATCGATACTTCTGGATTATGGACTTCTGCCTCTACGAATACTAATTTTCATTCTTCAAATCAACCGGGAAACTTCCTCCTGAAGAGCAACGTTTTCTTTCCATCCTGAAAAAAAGAGGGGTTTGATATGTCAATAGGAGGTTTTCACGTGACGTCATCACCGCCATATTGGTGGACGAAAACAAAAGATCTCTCATTGGCTTCTTTTGTTCGTCCACCAGAAGTCGTAACTTTCAATGAAAACGTCCTATAACCTACTAATGGCACGACGAAGAAACGTTTATTGCACATTTCATAACCCAAATTAAAACGTCATTCAACGATTTGTTCATTGTCCCCAGTAAGTCGTAGCAAACCAGGCACGTTATCGTCATATAACTAAATACGCGGACAATTTTTGAATAAACGTACCCCTTCTCGTTATATCACAAGGCACATTGTGTACCAGTTGTTATTAGCCGAGGTCGATTCTCAGGCTCCGATCGAGCTAAACTGCAGAATAACTGGCCGCTTACTTGCATACGAAACCAGAATGCCATGTTTTTCAAACGATGCGGCTACAAGGACATAATAGTGGCCGAGTATTCTGCAGCTGATCCGGAAACTTTAACTTTAGAAGTCTTCATGCTCATCAAAGGTACCATTATGGTGATTCCTTAGTAACAGAAGTTGTCGTAAGATTTTCTTTAAACTTTTCTCGATTGTTCTCTACATTATGGTGACTCGAAATGTGCAATTAAAAAAATAGGTCACCAAGCTCATTTGGTTAATCATAGCGACTTCATCTATCAAGGACAAGTTTGTTCCATCGGTTCAGGCTACGTTTTGCATGAACAGGAAGCAGCTTTGAAGTAATTTTTGAATAACAAAACAGTTGAATTATCTTGTTCAAAAGGAATAATTTAAAGTTTGTTGTATGGCACAGGCAAGCGTCTTGAAAAGGCACTGACTACAAATATTCCTCGGGTGCGTGATCTCGAGGAGTCAATGTTGTGTCCACGCGGGATGGCTATGAAAACTTTTTTTCCTGTAACTTTTTCTTCTGAAGTAAATTTTTTACAATTTTTTTACAGCACAAAGAGGATGAGTAAGAGAATAAAATTAGGCCAAAAAAAGATAGGTCACCAACTTAGTTTAGGAGAAAACAAAAAGCAAACCAAGCTCGACCCCTCGACAACACGTCTCCCCGATAGCGCGGTTTCACTTTCACTGTCGGACTGAAATGACACTTTAGCATCATCAAGGCAATCACTCAACTTTTGCTCTTTACTGCTGTGCTCTGAAAACGGCCATTCTTCTTTCTAGCGAGCTTTCCCGCACGCCGGAAAGGTCGCTATTTTGAAATGTTTTTGGCCACGATCGATATATAAATATTCACACATGGCTACGAGTCTTTATGGTTAAGTGTAAACACTGTTTCGTTCAGAAATATCCGTTGAGACTTGTGAGACAAAGAAAATAGAACTGAGCCGTGAAATTTGACCATAAAGCCTCTTAGCCATTCCTGAATACGAACGTGGCATACGCTGTGTTATGCGCAGAACAGGATGTGCATTGCAATACTAGGGAATCACCTTAATTGCCCTTTCAAATCCCCGCAGGGATTTTGCCTCGGTGGAAAGCTGTTAGTGGGTGAGGATTTGGCAGCACTGTGACTCAAAAAGCTTTACACCACCTTTCCACCAGCTCCTCCATATGGCACCTCATCCTCCTCCTGTTCCAGACACCAGTTTCACTCTTTTTGAGACTCTAGATTGCACTTTTGCTGATTGGTGCTTTAAATCTCTTTAGGGGAGAAGATGGAGATTTCCATTTTTTCTCCAAATAGGATGATTGGAGTTAGCTATACGGTTAGCAACCACCTCATCGTCAATACTGGCCTTTGTGTTCAGCGAGCTTCCAGCATTGGTGAAATTCGCTTCACATAGTTGAGTGCATGGTTTCCGGTGAAATCTGGGTTGGGGGACAATATTTGGTGTTTCAGCCGTCTTCTGTTAGTCCGCAAGGTTTGTGCTGTTGCGCCGTCCATGACTCAAGTGTGTTCTGTCTGACTGCCTTATCTTGATATATCGGATGCCGCCATGTTGTTCTCTATTTGTCGTGTCCGCCTGTCTAATATGTTTAGTAAAGAAACAGTTGCGTGTATTTTGGGAGAAGAAGGGATCCATGACTGTCTTCATAAACGCCGCACCATAGAGACCAATAAAATGCTCCCAAATCTGTGTTTAAGATTAACTCTGGCGTTTAGATCACCCACAACGGTGACTTTTCTTTGTTTCTTGTGCAGTATGGCCATATCATGATCACCACAGAAAAGATCTTGAGCCTCCTCTGCGTGCGTGGAAGTTGATGCATATATGTCGATGACGCCGAGCTTTTCGCCATCCGCTGGGAATGCGCTAGGCAATGATGCGTTTGTTTAAAACCCTATACAGTTCGACTAATAACAGAGATCTACTACGAAAACCACCGATCTGTGGAATGGGCGGGAATTTACTTGTCTCTGCCCCAACCACTTTCGCTTGTAAAATAGTTCAAATTCTTAAGATGTATTAGCAGAACTTAGAGCATATTGAAGGCTCTGTAATGGTGGAATATAATTTTACACAAAAGGGTATTCAAAGACATTTTACCCTCGCATTTTGCTATCGTTCCAATTAATTAGCAATAGGACGTGTTGTGCAATTCAGGGGAAATCGTGCTCGTAATTTCAAATCAGATTCTGAAATTACTGGGTGCCCGACTACTCCCTGAATTGTACTCCACTCAGTCCTGTTACGATTACTTACTATGCATAAGCTTGAAACCAAAAAGGTGAATTTATGACTTGGGGGTATTGCTATTCAGCTTCGATAATAATGACGGAATTTTCATAGCTGAGGGAAATTTCATTTTAGAAAAGGTGAATATTGTAATGAACTTTGGTCAACTCGTCCTTGTTTTTTTTCGATGTTTTGTTTTGTGTTTGTGCTTGTTTGTAAAAATTGTGATACTATAACTACAGAATGGGCCAAAGGATCTTTTTGGACAAAATGTATGGTACATTGCCTTGATAATAAAAGAGTTTCTTCAAGAGTACAACAGTCATGAAGGAGTGTTTCACTGATTTATGAGATGCCTAAAATATGCAAGAATGATAATGAAATTCAGCTTCAGTGAACAAAAAATGATGTAAAATGGACAAAACACAAAAAGTCGACTAAACCAGATCTTACCTGTGTTTCCAGAAGCAAGCAGTCATTAAAATGATCAGCAAAATACAAAACGAGGCAACCGCAAAGGCAGATATTGCACAAGTTTTCCACATTTTTAATTCTAACGAAAATAATAATAATAATAATAAAGAAATAAATAAGACATTAATACTGTAGGCCGGATAGAAGAAAAATCAGACATTTATTTAACGGCATTTAAACTAGCATATTATCCATTGAGAACCAGAATAAAATCCGTTGATCTTGAAGAAATATTCTCATCAGAAGTAACCGTGTCCACACATTTTACCATTATATAACACATTACAGGCCCACAATCGCCCAAAAGTCTTTGCGCACAGTGACTGAATTTCGTGTTACACAAAATTACCCAAATAGCTGACATGTTATTTCCTGCGTGATTCGCCTGAGTACATTCAGCCAATGAGATCATGCATTTGGACAAATCGTCACTTGAAATCAAAAACGAACGACCGCAATGACTTTGGGTGAATGTGCGCCTTAATAAATTATTATAATGACAACAATAATGAACATAATTCAATTGTCACTTGTAACTAGCTAGCACTACGGCAATAAGAATAACTTATTACTGTACTGACAATGCTATACAGAAATCAAATCAATTTGAAATCAAATCAACTGATATCAAATCGTAGGTTGGTTTTTGATGAGAGCAGAAAATCGGAGTACGTACCCAGAGAAAAACCTCTCCGAGCAGAGTAGAGAACCAACAAACTCAACCCACATGTGACGCCCAGTCAGGAAGCCATTAACCTCAGCCACAGTGGTGGGTGGCAAGTGCTCTCACCACTGTGCCAATTCCCTGCTCTCAAATTTTCACTTTGTTGATGTGTCGCACACATTCCACAAAGTTACCACAAATTTAAGCAGCCGTTTTTTCACTGAGCTATAAATGGCAAGGGCCTATTCTTCATTTGAAGTGACACACCACTTAAAGGAGCACTCTCATGCCAAATTTACTGTTTTTAGGTCAAAACTGGGTAAATCTCTAAATAAGTACTCTAGCTCACACGTATAATATTCCTGACAACTCACATGATACGAAATATAATTCATGTATGGCACAAAGAGCTATTCGTTCGTATTTAACTTTGGTGACTTTCAGAGGACAACGTCTCCAAACTTGAGAAAAATCGACACCTCTTTTTTCAAGTTTTAATCCATTTCCACCCCCTCCATCCTTGGCTGCACACGACAAAGAATAGCTTCAGTGAACATTAAAGGCCATCATTAGCAACAGAACTACAGCATTATTTTTTGGCCTTTGTTGATGCAGAGATGTCTTTTAGTGTTTTGAATTTGGACTATAATAGCGTGACACTGCCCCTCTAACTGTTTGACTGATGAATCAAAAGCAGATTGTGACATAAAATTAGGAACACACCCTCGCTCATTACCAGGATCATGGATCAGGGTTATGGAGGCAGTGTGGCCCAGTGGTTAGGGCCCTTGCCTTGATATTCGGAGATCCCGGGTTCAAGACCCGCTCTGATCAGTCGTTGAATTTGATCCTCAGGTAGTCCCCGGTTCAACTTCCCAGCCAGTTGGGATTTTTAACAGTTGTTGTTGTTGTTCTTTTCTGTCGTTCCGTTGTGTTTCATCGGCCCTGAAAAGCTCCTATGGGGAGCGGTCAGTTAAGTATCTATTGTATGTATTGTATGGGTCAAATAGGCCCTCCTGTATCTTGTGAAGCACATGAGAACAAAAAGTCATATTTCTTAATTCATTTGACCTATAATTATAGAGAAATTATACACCATTGACCAGTTACAAACGTAACTTAAAGCAGCGGCGCTTGGAAAGCGTGAAAATTTCAGTGCTCTACCAACGAACTTAACAAACCAACAAACTATGAGCTGGTCGTTTTGTAAGTTTGTGATAAACCCATTGCGGATGTCAACTTGACGTTGACACACATTTATATGATATCTTACACGCACAGTCTTCATGTTCATGCATGATCATACCTTCTTTATTCACATTGTCAGCAGTTTGAGGCTGCCTGCCTGACTTTTCA
>NC_090892.1:21366050-21378550 GCF_036669925.1 Montipora capricornis | reverse complement strand
AAATGACCGAAGTATATGTCAGTTTAACTGGAGATGAGCATGTTAACAGACGTCTTGCTTTTGGATCCATTGTTCTATCACAATTCTCAAACGCTGTTTTATTCTCAAGCAACCAAAGGTTTTCATACATGGCTGATGCCTGAACGGCTGTTGAACGTTTCTGAAGCACAGTTGCCGCATTTGGACAAACAAAATTGATTTTAGAATTCAGCTGGACCTTGAGATACCGAGGACCACGCCTGCAGGATTTTCCATCAGCTTGAAATCTAAACAACGGAAAAACACAGGTCAGAAGTAAAGGAGAGGAGAATTAGCAAGATGAAATACACTGAGTACTAACTAAGAAAGAGAAGAATGGTTTGTTTTGCTGAAAAAACACATTGAAAAAAAAAAGGAGCTAGAAACAAATATCATGCAGAGTACAAGGACTGTAAAAACGTTTTAAAATTGAATAAGGGGCTTAAACAATCATCATCATCATCATCATCATCATCATCATCATCATTATTGTTTTCAGTATCCCAAGCAAATTACTTCGCTTAATTGGCTGATAAATATGGGTTATTGACCAAGCTTGTTTGGTCAAGATGGCTGGATATTGGCCAAGTGTTTATTCATCTCAGTCCATAAACATGCAAAAAAAAGAAGGAGGCCAATATCCAGCCATCTTGACCGAACAAGCTTGGTCAATAAAGGATTTATTATAGGGGCTAAAACACCAAAAATTGATCTTTGATCTTGCAGAACCAAGCAAGAAATCCCAAGCAGGCAAGATAACACCATCTTGCCCGCTCAGGTAGCCAATCATACATGTAGCACAGGATTTGATTCATCTTGCCCGCTCACCGAGCTAGTCATACAAAATTAATGTAATGCACAATAATGAATTATTATGCAAAAGTCTGAAAGCTACACCTGAGTAATCAGCAAAGAACTTCGCAAATTTATCACGGGGATTTCAAGTTAAACAAAATTTTGTTAGGATGTTATTTATAAATACATGTACCATGTATAGACTGCAGCCCCATTTTGTGCAAAATTATTCAGGGCCACAATCGTACTCGGACGACATTTTCATATATTTGCCTCTAATTCGTCAAAACATATCACGTGCACAAAAATATCGTCGGTTGATCGCAAACAATCTGAAACAGTTTACAATTGTGTTTACATATCGTTGTTTCCTCGCTTTTGCATTGCTACTTGTCGCCAACAAGACGTAACAATAGAACAATTTCTATCTCTTGCGTCTTGTTTGCGATCATCGGCGATTATCGGCGATGAACGTAAAAGGTGTTTCCATTTACGCAAACTGTTTGTGATCAAGCTCTCGGAAGGTGCTTGCGATTGTTTGCGATAAAGTTACGCCCATATGGAAACAGCAGCCGAGAAGTTCAGCATGATTTCAGCTGTGATTTTACTCGTGATTAATCGTTCGCAACGTGGCGTGGGAAACTGTAATCCGCGTTGGTTTCCCCTTAATTTTTTTTTTTCAACTTATCGTTTAATTTTCTAAGGCAGTAAATTCCATAGAATCCGCTCACAGTTTCTGTTGTTATTTTCTATTCTCTCCTTTTACCTTATCCGTAGGAAATAATTTTCAGTTTTGTTTTCGTCCAGAACTCCACTTCATGATAATCTTTACTAGCCCCAATGGCTAGTGCAGCTCAAAATCTACTAGCCAAAACTGAACTTTCACTAGGCTGTGGCTAGTTGGCTACCGTTAGTGTCGAGCCCCGGTGTTTCTCTGTCCTTGTGTGGACCCATTTCCATTAGTAGGGTAACGCTCACATGGTTCATATGGGTAGAAAACTAGCACGTCACATCACCCTCTAATAGCTACAGGTAAGTATGCTATTCAAGCTCCAATATTTTATAGCAAAAGGTGGACCAGGGCCACTCATTGTGAAATTCAGTACTTCAAATAACTTGGAGAGCACAAGTCCAGTATTTGTTGAATGTCACAATATTCACTCAGTCGAATTTTAAAATAAGTTTTGGATAGCACGAGTGACAATTCCCAGTTCAAAGTGTACTCTCACTATCCTGATTTTTATCAGATTCTCCTGATTTATCATGAAATTCTGAAAACAAGGAAAAAATTGCTTATCTTAAGCATTTTTTTGTGATCTGAGTGTAAAACATTTTGTATTACACTTTCTTATCCATAATGTCTTGCTCAGTCTCTTCATTGAACACCCCGGGCGTGTTGTGCAGACAAGCACGAAAAGGTAAGAATAAAGACCTTCTAGAATGCGACAAAAATGATGTCAAAATCTGCAAAATGCAGGAAATGCCACTTGAAGGATCGAATCTAAATTTGAAAAAAATTTCCTGGGGGGCATTAACCCCATACCCCTTTACAGGCGCTAGAAAATACTCCCTATCTTCCTTCAGAAGGGGATGGAATGTCTGCCATCATAAAGGACAGAGCCTACTATTGTTATTGCTCATGTATACGTTCTGCACATCTTGAGATATTCGGGTTTCGTATAGGTGATGCTTACCAATACAGTGATATTTTAGCGCGGTTTAAAACTATCCAGAGAAAATAGATCTTAGTAAGTACTCTTTGTATCCAAAAAGAAAATTGGGATAATTCAGATAATTCAGCTTCAATTCAAGAGAGAATGCCATACATTTCTTTGCATGTTAAAGCTTCATACCCAATTATGTGGTTACCAAAAATTCTCATTTTGGATTTCAATAACACTTGTTAGTATAAATACAAAGGTGATTATACAAAATCGCACGCTCTCATTGGCTCGCTATCTCGGATTATTTAACAATTATTCGGCGAAGGCGAAGTGATTATCGGTGAATATTCATCGAGACGAAGTCACCGATAATCACTGAGCCTGAGGCGAAGAATTGTTTTAGTATAAATATACAGGTGATTATTTCAAAAAAGAGAAAAAAAACATTTCAACGCGAAATCATCTCATCTTCACTTACAGTGGCAAAATGACCACTGGCAGCCATTTTGTCCATCGAGGTGATTATCGGCTGATAATCCGAGATAGCGAGTTAATGAGAGCGCGCGATTTTGTATAATCACCTGTGTATTTATACTAATAGCCGATAATCACCTCGACGGACAAAATGGCTGCCAGTAGTCGATTTGCCACTGTAAGTGAAGATGATTTTGTTAGATATAGAAATCCGCCGGAGGACTGGACACTGTATGCGACGTCATGTGACGTCAGAGAGAGAACCATGTGCTTTTGAAAAAGTTATGAAGCTAAACAGTTAAGTTAAAAACTGTGGAAATACACGTGGAATAATTCAACATTGTGTGGATTTCTTGTGTAACATTTTGGGGGCCTGTCCGGGAGAAATTGTGGAAGAAACTGGATGGTTGTATTAACTGTTTGGATGGTCAATTGATCACTGTGTACGAGGACTTGAGTGTATCGCCGCCATTACACCTCGATTTTGTGTTTCGATGGACAACGTTTTGTCGAGCAGGATGCAACGGGTTGTAGTTTAAGGGAACATTTGGTGTGGACAGCTGGTCATAAGATAATAGGGTGTGGATTCGAGGCCAGGGAAGATAGGAACGCTGTTTTATTGGATTTTATACATGCGGGTTTATGATCGTGTTGTTTATATGTAAAAGCAAAATGGCGGAGGAGAAACTGATTCTCCTGGCTCGCAAAATTTTGTCGTTGGACTTGAGTAGGTTCAGTGTGAATTTACTCTTCATGGTAAAGTTGAAAAGTTGGCAGTAGAGGGCAAGAGGAAATTAAGTGTTATTCGGGCCATAAGACGAAAAATTGAGGATTCAGTTGAGGATTTGTCCGACGATGATCAAATTGAGTATGTCGATGGGCTGATCGCACAATTGGGCCCACCGCCACTTGAGGGAATGGAAGATAATTACGGCCAAGAAGAATTAGAAAACATAGGCGACCTAAAGAAACTCAAGGAAGAACTGGGTACATTAGAGTATAAGCAGCAACAAGTCGTGGAAAAATTGGCAAAAATGCAGAAAGAAGAGCTTACTGACTCAGTGAAGGACGAAGGCACGATTACGTTTCCTGTTAAAGTGGTTGAGCAAAGCATATTCCGCAGAGATTTTAAAATACAAGGAGTGGTGGGCAACCCTGGCCAGAAGGATAAGCTGGGTATCAAGCTCTAATATCCCAAATAGAACCAGGGCTTGCCAAGGGATACTCGTATAAGGAAGTAGTTAGTGCCGTAGTCCGTGCTATACAGCCAGGCCCGCAACTAAGAAGCTATCTAGAAAACATGACTGACCTAACCCTGCCCAGGCTGCGTAAAATTCTTCGCTTCCATTTTCATGAGAAAAATGCCACAGAACTTTACCAGCTTCTAACAAACATTGCCCAGCTGGCCAATGAAGACCCGCAGTCATTTTTGATGAGAGCACTCACGATTAGACAGAAGATAATTAGTGCTTCAAAAGAGTCTGATAGTGGGGTTAAGTATGATGCTTCCTCAGTGCAAAGTTTGTACCTGCAAGCCTTGGAAACTGGTCTCGCTGATGAAACCATCCGTACAAAGATAAGACCTCTCACTCAAAACCCAAAAGTCGCAGACGAAGACCTCATTGGAGCAATGAGCCTAGCCATATAGGCAGAAGCCGAGCGAAGTAATAAGTTCAGTCTTACCAACAGGGGAAAGTCTGCAAAGGTGTTCACCGTTGAAAGTGCAGTAGAACCAAACACAAGGAAAGAATTGCAGAAGGATTCACCACTCCTAGCTACACTGAAGGCTGTACAAGCAGAGCTGGCCACAGTGAAATCGGAAGTTAAGACCCTCCGGGAAGTAGCAGGTAACCAGAAAGGAGACACTATGATACCTAGTCATCATGGTGGAGGTGGAGTGAAAGCTGGAACAAGACGACCTGGTTGCCAAGAGTGTAGAAGGAAGGGGAAGGCGACCGATGCCCACATTGCTACCTCCGTGATGGCTTGAACCATATTTCACGCTACTGTCAGACCAGGCTCTAGAAGTTATCCGGGAAACGCAGCCAGGCTACCCCCGCGGGACAGGAAGTAGCCTCGCCAGAGAAAGAGACGTCCCACCAGTGTAGTTGTTGCCTGAAGCCCGATTCCCACACACAGTTACTACAGTGTTCAAGGTGCCAGTCTGTTTGGTATTGTTCGGTGCGTTGCCTGAAGGCTCATTAGCCAAAGCATAAAGTGTTATGCAAAGCAATCAAGGAACTCTCTGAGAGAGAATCGTTTAAAGAAAAGGGGTTAGGAGATGCCCAAGACAGAGGTGTGTATGCTAGTCACATCACTCCCAGGCAACAGGAACGTATAGTTAAGCTGGTGGGAAGAAAGTGTTTGGTAGATTGCTACCTGGATGACATGGCTACAAAAGTTTTATGGGACACAGGAGCCCAAGTGTCAATTGTTTCAGTAGATTTCCTGAAGCACCAACTACCAGCAGTCAAAATAAGGGATATTGAACACTTACTTGGTACAGATGGGTCCATAAGTTTGCAAGCAGCAAATGGGACGAATATCCCTTACTGTGGATGGGTAGAGATTTGTGTAAGGTTAACAAATGAAAATGAGACAGAAACTACGGTTCCGTTCTTGGTGACAATGGAGAACATTGAGCATGCCATCATTGGTTTTAATTTTATAGAATTAATGGTCAAGAATACTGAAGGCAAAGAAGGTGATACATTACTGGGAAGGATGTTAAGAAGCTTTAAAATGAGTAAAAGTGGTGACATACAAGCGTTGATAAGCCTAATACGTACTACCAATTCTGATGAACTTTGTCTTATCAGTCGCAGTGACTAACAACACAAACCACGATATCACCCTGCCTGGAAGAGTTGTCCTAGGGCGCCTCCAGCTGGTTCGGTCAGGTACTCCTATTGAAGTCAGGTTTAAGGACCCTGAGACACCGACCCCATGCGAGGGACTGCCTTGTGAAAAAGATACACCGGCTGAACGGATTGAGAGTGACTTGCCATGGTTACCTGAAGTTGATTTGAGTGGACTGACGGTAAACCAAAAGGAGCAGGCAAGACAGTTGTTGGTTGATGAAGCGGATGCATTTGCAACGAACAATGATAATATCGGCTGCATTACCGAATTGGAGATGGATATTAGATTGACTAGTGACCAGCCAGTGCAGAAGAATTACATTTCCATACCCCGTCCACTCTACCCAGAAGTTAAAGGTTACGTTGAAGACTTGCTGAACCGAGCTTTCATCCGTCCAAATCGCCATTCTCAAGTAGTGTTGTTTGTGTTTGTAAGAAAGATGGCGGAATGAGGTTATGTATAGACTACAGAGAATTAAATAAGAAAACAGTGCCAGACCGGCATCCTATTCCTCGGATCCAGGAAGCGTTAGACAGTCTAGGGGGCAAGTCATGGTTTAGTGTTTTAGATCAGGGAAAAGCCTATCATCAGGGGTTCATCGGTGAGAAAAGTCAACCGTTAACTGCATTTATTACACCTTGGGGGTTATACGAATGGGTGCAAATACCATTCGGACTCATGAATGCGCCCGCAAAGTTTCAGAGATTTATGGAGAACTGTCTTGGCGAGCTGCGTGACGAGATGTGTATCCCCTACTTAGATGATGTAATTGTATTCTCAGAAACATTTTCGGAACATATTGAACATCTGCGTAAAGTTCTTCGTCGGTTGAGGAGTTATGGTGTGAAGCTTAAGCCTGGAAAGTGTGCATTGGTCAAACGGGAAGTGTCTTTCCTTGGAAGAATTATCTCTCAAGACGGGTGCCGGATAGACCCCAAAGCTACAAATGCAGTGATTGCAATGAAGAATTTAAAACCGCGGACCGTTGGAGAAGTAAGAAGACTCATGGGTCTACTTGGGCTGTACCGCCGTCATATCGAAAACTTTGCACAAATAGCAAAACTCGTTTACGATCTCCTCAATCATGACCTGCTGGGGAAAAAGAATGCTACCTCAACCAGACAGAGCCCAGGGTTCCGTAGTGGACAGTTACGATCTTCGTCACCAGTGGAGTGGGAACCCAGGCACCAGTCTGCGTTGGCTACCCTAATAGGTAAAATAACTTCACCTCTTCTACTGGCATACCCAGATTATAATGCGCCATTCACTGTACACACCGATGCATCACAGGATGGCTTGGGAGCGGTCTTGTATCAGAAGCAGAACGGCTCTACCCGAGTAATTGCATATGCCTCTAGGACTCTGACCCCGGCTGAACGTAACTACCACATGCACTCTGGGAAATTGGAATTCTTAGCATTGAAATGGGCAGTGACAGAACAGTTCAGGGACCACCTCTATTACGCTCCTAAATTTGTAGTATACACCGACTTTAATCCCTTGACTTTTATGTTAACTTCAGATCAGTTAAATGCTACAGGATTTCGGTGGGTGGGAGAGCTTGCAGACTTCAACTTTGAACTACGGTATCGACCAGGCAGGTTGAATGCTGATGCTGATAGCCTTTCCCAATTGCCCCGTGACTTCCACACCTACATGGACAGTTGTACTGAGAAGTTAACTCCCGAAAGCTTGCATGCATCAATCCCTGCAGTCCAGACATTGTCAAATGGGGACTCAATTTGGCTGACAACCCTGACTGATGAAGAAGAGGAACTCCATCTTGTCGACGCCCTGTCATTAGCATCTCGCAATCAAGTAAGAGTGGTGGATTTAATGAAAGCACAGAAAGAAGACCCTCACATTGGACGCGTCCTTGAATTACTCAAAGCAAACCACAAGCCGACAGTGAAGGAAAAGTACCAAGAATCACCCTTGGTTCGTAAGCTCCTGAACGAGTGGCACAAGTTTCATGTACACTGGAAGAGTGGGTTACTTTATCGTAACCAGCAGGTTGTTCTCCCACTGAAATTTCGTCGCACCGTTTGCCGTGAACTTCATGAAGAAATGGGGTACCTTGGTATTGAGAGAGGCTGCTAGCTCTGGCCCGAGAGAGATTTTATTGGCCACACATGAGGAGAAATGTAGAGAACTTTATCCATCACGTATGCCGATGTCTAAAACAGAGACGTCCAAATCTACCAACAAGAGAACCATTACAGCCAATTACAACAACGGCTCCTCTTCAAATGGTTTCTATCGACTTTGTGCACCTAGAGCGGAGCTCAGGAGGCTATGAATATATCCTGGTGGTGGTAGATCACTTTACCAAGTATGCACAAGCGTACCCAACGAGGAATAAGACCGCTATTACTGCTGCAGACAAGATCTTCAATGATTTCATCCCACGCTTTGGGTTTCCTGAGAAAATCCATCATGACATGGGAGGCGAGTTTGAAAACCGTTTGTTCAAGAGGCGTGAGGAACTCTCTGGAGTAATGCACTCGAGGACTACTCCATACCATCCACAGGGCAATGGTTTGGTTGAGCGAATGAACCGTATGTTACTCAGTATGTTGCGAACCCTACCTGAAACTCACAAATCCAGCTGGAAAGACCATGTAAATAAACTCGTTCATGCATACAACTGCACTGTCCATGAGTCAACAGGTTATGCCCCATTTTTTCTTTTATTTGGTCGTAATCCTCGCCTGCCAATTGATGTAATGTTTGATCTCGAGGAGGAAACGGGAGCCAAATCACATGCTGAGTATGTTACCAAGTGGAAGTCTGCCATGCAAGAAGCTTACTCACTCGCGTCAAAATCTGCCATGAAAAGTGCCATGAGAGGGAAAAAGAATTATGACAAACGAGTAAGATCATCAGCGCTGCAAGTAGGAGATCGTGTCCTGGTACGCAACCTCACTCCTCGTGGTGGACCAGGAAAGCTCCGTGCGTTCTGGGAAGACCAAATTCATCTGGTCGTTGCAAGAAAGGGGGAGGGGAGCCCAGTATACGACGTAAGGCCAGAATTAAGTCAGGGACCTAGCCGTACTCCACATCGAAACCTGTGACTCCCTTGTGACTGGCTGCCAGGGAAACCCTGCGACCACCTCCCTCCTATAAGGACGACCAGAACACCAGCACCTTACTATTGTGATGACACTGAACCACTGGTACACGAATGGGACGGAAGTGACAGGGAAGACGATCTTCCAGAAATTTCATGCGCCCTCTGAGACGTGATAGAAATGGCCAAACACAGATATAGGTAGAGCCTACAAGGAAAGACGAACCACAACCAGATATCACCTATGTTCCTGCTGGTGAGGTGTCAAGTGAAACGGGAACAGAAGCTAACATTGCTGGTACCTCTAACGAAGCACCGTTGATGGAGGACCCTCAAGCAGATGGTGGAGAGATGGTCGAACAAGAGTATACTGGCAACTTAGGCCGGCCTCGGCGTCTGAGACAGGGCCCAAAGCGCCTTACTTATGACACTCCTGGGGAACCAACTTACGTGCAGCAGGTTCGTGCCGGTCCAATTGCAGAAATACAGCAGTGCGGGATACCTACACCGCAAACACCCTACATACCTGAACTGCCAGTGAACCAGTACTGTGTGCTACCACCAGCCTTGAACTATATAGTTCCACCGGTACCACCCATGATGTCCTGGAATGCGAACATGATAGTGCCTCATATGATGCCCCAGCCAGTAGTACCACATCTGCCACAATGGAGAGTGCCATACCAGTCATTCCAGTGCAGATAAACAGTTTTTCTTTTTTTGCCTATACATTGTTGTACTTAAAAAAAAAAAAAAAAAAAAAACGAGAATTTTCCGAAGTGTATTTAAACATTCGTCATGTTAATGCTGTTAAAACGTTCTTAAGATAGTCGTTGTACTACAGAATCGTGAACACCAGTATGGAGAGATGAACTAAGAGATTAAGTGGTCTGTAGGGAGCTGGGCCTGATCACCCCACTCCAGGATTTAAGAAGTAAGGAATATTCTGAATCAAAAGCTACTACTCTTGTAAAGAATTATTCTGTATTGCAAGTCAAATGTCATGGATGACATTCTTTTTTACGCTAGGGGGGAGTGTTAGATATAGAAATCCGCCAGAGGACTGGACACTGTATGCGACGTCATGTGACGTCAGAGAGAGAACCATGTGCTTTTGAAAAAGTTATGAAGCTAAACAGTTAAGTTAAAAACTGTGGAAATACACGTGGAATAATTCAACATTGTGTGGATTTCTTGTGTAACAATTTCGCGTTGAAATGTTTCTCTTTTTTGAAATAATCACCTGTATATTTATACTAAAACAATTATTCGCCTCAGGCTCAGTGATTATCGTTGAATATTCACCGAGACAAAGTCGAGGTGAATATTCACCGATAATCACTTCGCCTTTGGCGAATAATTGTTAATTAAGATCTACATTTCCTGCATAATCATAAACCACAGCAAAAATACCTGTGAATTAGTGGGCGCCGTCCTTAAACTCTGCTTTGTTCTTTTGTTTTGGAAGCTACGTACATAACTAGGGCTAATCAGTAACAAGACCCTCCGTGAGGGTACACTGGGTTGCCTGTGGTGCGTGCACCGTTCCAGAAAAGATTTTTCAAGTTGGGGGGTCATTAAGACCATTTAATGGGTCACCTAGAAGTCTTATCAGCAGAGGCCCTCTCGCTCACAGGTCCTCACACGTTCGTACCAAGAAACAGATCCTTTTCTGAGGTTAACAACCTGGCTACCGGCCTATTAATTAATCATTTGTAGAAAGAAGAAATTCCTGTCCTCCTGAGGAAAAATAGACACGCATTGCTTACGTGTGGTAGTGAAGTAACACAGCGATTTATTCCATATAAAATGTCAACTGAGCTGTGTGTTGTCTTCCAGGAGATTCAAGTTGTCCTTACATAATATGTAGCTCTAACAGTGCACGATCTTGTTTTGGTATTGTCTATCATTGTAGTGCCATGGTAGAAGTCTTGGGTAAACCAACTAACACTGGCCTACTGCTTCACCACCAAAGCCATGTCGATAAAAGGTACAAGAAATCGCTACTCAAGACCATGTTAAATCGAGCGTTCCACCTGTAGTCCACATGGGAGTCTTTGAAATCTGAATGTGATCATCTCAAGGTGATGTTTACTAACCTCAAGACTTTTACGGACACGGAAAATAAAAATAAAACGGAAAAATCTACCAAATTTCTAACTGGGATTGCCATACGGCAGTAACAAGATGAAAGTTGCCAATCGTTTATTCTCGACATTCACAACAACAGATACCGATGCGTCTTTCACAAATTGGCCACAGTCATTGAAAGCATTCAGAATAGCTTCATTCAAGCACAAAACGCTACACCAACTATGGTAAAAAATGCTAACAACAACACTAGTGACGATCACTGCACACGATGCAATTAATTGCACATGAAATAGCGTTACAGCTCCAAATACAAATGAATTCAGTAATAGCAGAAAACAAAAAGCCATGACTATACAAACAGACAGAAAATTCACCTTTTTCTGAAATTTAACTAAATGCATTCGGCTAGGCGTACATCTCTGCGACTCGATACCGCTAGCACTAACTTTGACATCAGGAACTTGAATCTTCTCTAGGAAACTTTCAGTTCTATGTTTCTCTCGTTTGGCATTTGGTTTCAATGCAGTTCATATCAGTATAGTTCATATCATGATTTTGACATATTTGTTCATTTAGTACACATTTGTTCTCAATATAGCTTTCTTTCAGTTTGCTGACCAACCCGGGCCAAAACAATCGCTCAACCACATCTTTTACTGTGGGTCTACCGCAAACGGCATGTGCATAAGTGAGTAGTTTGAGCGTTCCGAGGAAAAACCTTAATACAACAAAAAGCAATATGGTCACAAACGACATACTGTCATGGGCTTCACACACAACTTGATCGCGAAAAAGAATGTTAGTATGATCACTCAATTATGTGATTGTGCCTGTCAACAAGACATTATTATACTTATTATACTTAGGATCGAAATTCTCCAATCACAATTAGCTATTTTAACAACCTGTTTCCTCAGAAGGACGTCCGTGAGCTGCCCAATCAAAACATGACAACTTCGATCCTCTTAGTGGCATAAATTCACAGAAAAATAAAAGCTCGTTTTTTTTGCCTTCGTTTATTTCAGGAGGGCTTGGTTGATCTCTATCTATCGTTAGAATCTTAGAATTGGTCTCGACTCCTGTCTCGTGTTGCTATCGCACACCCACTAAAATTCGCGTATTCTTGGTCGTTTTATTCCTACGCGTATAGAACCAAACAACTACCTCCTAAATGTCGAGACCAGTAAATGATCACACAAACGAAGCCAATGGCGAGAAATAATATTTCAAGTGAATAGCTTAAAATAAAATTTGTGCGAAATCTCTCTCTTTAAGAAAGTTAAAGAAATATTGTTGCTTTCTAAAGTTAACAATAACTTCATTGCATTTTACGCTACAGTGACTATACTAAAATCTTTTTCTGATCTTTAAAAACAATCGCTAGCTGCATTTGCCAGAAAGATCACGGCTACAAATGCCTGTCATCTTAATGCGCATTAACTTAAATTTCAACTCACGAATGCAAATTAGTTAAGCTCGAATATTACACAGCACAATGAATCACAACAGTTGAAACATCTCAC
>NC_090892.1:21358550-21361050 GCF_036669925.1 Montipora capricornis | reverse complement strand
GGAGCGATGGAACCCCACGCTTCCGGTTGGCCTACAATTTTAGTAGGTCAACGGGTCGCGGGCAAAATCCTGGGAAGAAAGGCAAAATACATACTACAACACCGAGCGGTTCTTTTGTGAAAGACGTAATTTTGCTTAGCGGACCAGACGATAACAAGGTTCCACGCCAAGGAGCCCGGGTATGGCTAATGGGGAATGGTCATGTTGTATCCGCTGCACATTTTCAGAAGGAATGGGATGGAAAAACTGTGATTTTTTGAAGTCCTTGTTCTCTGAAAAGCTCGGCGAATTCGACGATGTTGAGGTGGTGATGTCAATGCACAGTTCATTGATGGCCCCTGTCCTAGCCCCTGGTAACGTTTTGACTGGATTTATGCTACAAAAAGTATTTAAAGACAAAGCTGTTTACCTTAAACCTATGCGCAGAATTCTTGATATGGATCCGTCCTTTGAGCCATCACTCAAGAAAACAAAATATAACAGCGAGATATGCAACAAACGTTTATACAACTAACTTTAAATTAAGGGGGTGGCACTTAAATACCAAACCGTTGCTAAGGACCCCTTCAAATAGTCATTTCTCGAGTCCCTTAAACTCTACAATTAAACGTCTTTGCCGAGGGAGCTTGACTCTAAGAAAAACCTCAAACAGAAAGAATGTCCAATTTCAATACAATATATATATGCAGGCTGTTTTCATCTCTTCTACTCACTTTCTTTTGTTAAAAAATAAATAAAAATGCTTAGTTGAAAAACTTAATGAAACCCTTGTTGTCCCAGGTGAATTATTGCACGCTTTTATTTGTCACAAAGTCTGGGACTGGGGTGGTGTTTTTCAGCCTTTTTTATTCAAGTTACAAGAATGTGGGTACTTAGAGGGTGGTGGACAAAAGAATGACCCGTAGTCTATCAACTACCCAAATGGACTACTTTAAAATGGACCAACTCTTTAAAATACTATTTCCAATGAGTACTGTTGAAAGAACTGAATTCATTGTATACTTACATTGCATAAACGTTGTTTATGTTCGTCAGCATGGCCACATGAAACTAAATGAAGGAGTTGCACCAGGTTTACTTCACTTACCTGAAGTAATCGAACATCACAACAATTTTTATCAAAAGATAACCTTTTTAAAATGGTTCTTAGACTTAAATACAGTTGATCAATGCTGCTTAAAATTTGTGTTTAGGTTTAAGTAAGCACTATTTGAGATGCTGCTTATGTATAGACCAACAGTATTCATTCAAAATAGTATCTTTAGGGTAGTCCATGTGGGTAGTCTATCAGGGTAGTCCATGGACTGGGGGTCAGTGTTTTGTTCACCACCAACCTAACAGTGCATAAAGCTAAGAAAACACCTTCTGACTCTCATCTCAGGATGATGAACAGCTATTGAACTAACAGATAATGATGACACTACATTGATGCAAAATATGTTGGAGTCAACAAAAGCAAGTACCACCAGTTCTAAAGGTATGTAGCTGAAGTTCAATACAAAAATTAATGTTTAAAACATTAATCCCTACCATAAATAAATCTTTCTTCAAGCAGATCAGATTACAGTTGATTTCACCTTACTTTGGCCGCGTGGGTTCGCAAGTCTCTTGGGAACTTGGAAACTACATTCCAGACTTCCGATTGCCATTATCAAAGAGCCAACCAAATTGCGTGCTTGCAAATTCAAATAGGAAAGTTCGATTTGAAGTTCGATTTGAAGTTGCGATTTTAGTTGCAGAACTATCAATGAGTCATGGCCCACAATCCTTTCATTCAACAAGGAAAGGCAATTCCCAATAATGTCAGAGACGAAATTGTGGAAAGATGGCTGGAGGGTACTGGTCAAAGACAGATAGCGAGAGACTTAAATACTGCGAGGAGTTCGGTTCAAAATATCATCGATAATTTTTGCAAACGCGGTCACAGTGAACACGGCATTGGGGGAAATAGAATACGGCATGCAAGAACCGATGATGTCCTGACATATGTTGAATTCTGTAAGCAGCAACAACCAAGCATTACTGCCAAGGAAATACAGAAAAAGCTGGTACACAATCACGTCTGTTTGACAGAAAATTGCCCTTCTAAACCCTCGTTAACTCGAGTGGTGCGGGAAGATCTTTGCTATTCGTATAAACGACTCAATGTGGTTGCGAGAGTCACTTACTCAAGACACGGAACGACGCCTTGTTCAATACTTAGACGTGTGCAGCACACTCGATTCAACAAGTATGCATTTTTTTGACGAGTGCTCTGTTGTTAAGACAACAGGCAATCGAACCTATGGTCACTCACAGATTGGATCACCAGCGGTTGAAATTCAGCGATACGCTTCGAATGCAACGTTTACCGTAAATTTGCTGCACAGCATCTTCGGAGTAAGCCATGTTAACGTAATAATAAATGGACCATCCAATGGATTGGAACTGTTAAAATTTCTTTGCCGAAGCGTTAGAAGAAAAAGATGTTTTGGACAATCCGGTGTTGAAAGAGGGAGAT
>NC_090892.1:21338550-21353550 GCF_036669925.1 Montipora capricornis | reverse complement strand
GACAGCCGTGTGTGGTGCTTTCTTCCGGTCGCCAACACTTGCTCAAATATACTGCATTTACCTAGATGTTTTTCTGGTCAAGCTTCTCTACCAACTGACAAAGAACTCTTTGAAATTTATGACTGTGCATTCTCTAGTGCCTTTTTTGGGAAAAAGTAACTTGGAGTTGTGAGATTTGTTTCATTTGACTGTTAAAGTGCACCTAACTCCAAATATATTTTGTTGCTAAAATAACTACCTGCACCCATAACAAAGAAATTTGGTGGTTTCCTCCTCCAAATTTCATTTTTTGTACCATACAAACTACATGAAGTAAAAAAAGGCATTTGTTTGGACCCATGGCAGAGCTAGTAAGAGCTGTGAGTCAAAATTGCTTTACAATGCATAAATTATTAGAGTAGTTTCTGATGTCAATTCAGGAATATACTCATGCCTCTCACTACAAAGGTCGTGTGTTCAAAGAAATGAACGTAACCTTTCAAGGATGATGTTTTTTATTGCTGCATTGTGTTCATTGGGTTGATGACAAATCGGTGCACTTTAAGGGGAGTAATTTTTTCCAAAAGAGAGAGAACTGGAACCTCTTTCTATTTTTGTGACAATGTTATACTTGGAATTTGTTAAAACTGGACAGTATATTTTCAGCTCTCACCTGGTGTTTTGTTCTAAGATAAAAACTGTCAAAACATATTTGTGTATGAAGGTTCTGTCACTGTTGACATCAGTAACTGTTATTGATAGCATTCCTGTTATTGCGAAGAGATTTGTTCAAATTCATGTCTCTCTTTCATAGCTGCTGGGGGTCAGACATGTCCCAAGTGACATTTAAAGTTGCTGTCACAGCAGAAATGGATTTTGCCAATAAGCCCATTTTCAGTTATGTGCTTATTGATCTGGCCAATAAGTGGCAGTCCCCGGCTCGACTTCTCGGCTGGACTTGTAAATAGCCAACTAGCTCGCTAACGGCCAGTTGGGATTCTTAACAGTTGTAGTTGAATGTTCTGTTCTGTCGTGCTTGTGTTTCATTGGCACTGAAAAGCCCCTACGGGGAGTTGTCAATTAAGTATGTATGTTGTGAGGCCTGGTAGGTCTTGGGTAATCAGTGATGCACCATGGACATGGATCGCTTCGATTGCCTGACTGAATGGAAGTGGTTGTCATAAGATCATTCAAGATCGCCCAGATAGAACAAGGGTTATTCAAGCGATTAAGATCGTCCCAATCGCCCGCAGGCATTTATGATTGTCTGTCTGATGTTCTCACATAATCGCCCCGATCGGAGTGGCCATATCATCAATTGGTATGATACTGACGATCGAAACGACAGGAGCGATCTTATAAGAACAAACCTTAAAAAAAAAGGTCCCTAGGTGTTTAAAAAAACGTCCCTACGTATTTCAGCTAAATGTCCTGATAGACTAAAGTTTTACCCTTCTTTTACTTTTATTTATACTTATCATAAAAACAAACAAAAAATAAAAAAAAAAAAAAACGAAAGAGCAAAATAAGAACATTGTCAACTGACTCTTTGCATGAGTATGTTTTTCAAATTTTGTTTAATCTCAGCCTAAACAGGTACGTTCTTGTAAAAGAGGTTCTTCTAAAAATGAGAGTGATATGGGTTGAGTTTGTTGGTTTCTCCAAATATCTTTTTGTTTGGGTACTCCGCTTCTCCCGTATTTAAAGACCTCTTATTTTAAGACTTCTAAATCTATTGGGGCCAAACGGGAAATGTTTGGCAACCAAACATCAATTATTGTTTGGTGGTCAAACATTTTACCCTTTAGCCACCTTGTTTGGTGCTGTTTGATCGTGTTTGATAAAATTGGAGGCTATCACACATGTACATTTGATCAAACAACTTAAAACATTTCTTTTGTTCTCGTGTTTGATGGGCGAACTTTTGTTCGTTTTGCCAGCCGTATCAAACATGTTTGGTACGCGCATGCGTTCCACGCTTGCTCGGCCGCTTGTATCGACGTGTTTTTTACGTATTCGTGACCCATATTTGACATATTTGCTTGTGGAGTTTGATCTGAGTTAGATCAAACATAGTTTAACCTTTTGGCCACTCACTTCACCATCAGCATGTTAGGTCACCAAACAATGTGTTTGATGTTGTACGCCAAACATTTCCCGTTTGACCAGGCCCTTACATCTTACTTGGTAATATATTTAGCCGTTCTCGTTAAAATGACTTCTTGTTCACATTAAATGACACAAAGAGTATATCTATTTGTATTCAGTAAGCCATGTTATTTACACATGTTCATTGCCGCAAACAAATGATGACATTTTGGGGGGTATTTATTATGTCCAGCATGCATGGACAAATGGACATATGGCATACGTCCAGCATGCATGGACTGCTTAGAAGCGGCTGCAATTTGCGCCTGTATATGCTTCCAGTCCGCTGGGGGTAAATTGATCATTGTAAAGCGCCTTTGAGACGTGTGATAAGGGCGCTATATAAATGCACCACTTTACTTTACTTTACTTTACTTTTTTTAAAAGAGACCGGGACGAACTCAGACACGTATGAAACTGTTCCGGCATGAAATTCTTGCAGCCTGTTTACATGAAGCCGGGACGAAATGATACTTTTTGTTTAATAAATATATCGCAGACCCAAAAGCATACAGGCTTGAAATTTCTGAATCCAGTTGGGGATTTATTGTCATTTACATGAGAACGGTACGAATTCAGACCGGGACGAGAGTTTCTGGTCGCGGTCCAGCGACCGAGATGAAGTCAGACCGTCTGACTTCATTGTCAGGCCGGTCTCATGTAAACGTAAAAAAAGAAATTTATGGCGGCCGATACCGACTCGTGCCGGTCTGCGTTCGTCCCACGTTCTGCTCCCGTCTGACTTCCACGTGATCTGGTGACGTAATTTGGAGGACTCGGAAGAAAAATTTTGACGCCGTATCCCACAACCGCGCGGGGCCTTAGATGTTGTTTCCAAACTCCTTGCAGTACCTTCCACCGCCAAAACTCAACAGATCATTACGTGTGTACCACATTTCCTGTTACTGAATGAACATTCAAGTAGAAACGACGAGATCTAACCTCGCCTCTGCCATGTTGAATTAAAAAATAAGGCCGCGTGCGGTTGTGGGATACGGCGCTAAAGTTTTTCTCCCCAGTCCTCCGAATTACGTCACCAGATCACCTAGCTAGCTAAGGGTGTTAAGGAGTTTCAGAAACTACGACGGCTACGGCGACTAAAACCTCACTTCGAATAAGTTCGAGCTATCCTAAGTCTTTCACGATGTTTCCATCTTGTTTATGTCGTACAATAAGGGCAAAGTATCCTATAACCAGATTGGTATGTAAGGATTTGAAGCAAAGAAAGAGAAGGAAAGATTCACTGCCGGTCCTGCCGTTTGTCCATGTTGTCGTCAAAACCTGAAAATTGGTCATTTTACGTTGTTTTTTGGCGAGTGAGGGAGAGAAATGTACAAAAGTGCGTACCGCACGTGCAGCACGATCATTTTTTCCTCTTTTAACCAATAATATTACTGTTTTTTGGCGTTGTCGTTTCTTAAACTCTCCGTTAGAAACGACGACGGCTACGACAGCGACAACGCCACAAAGCAAGAATATTATTGCCGCCGTTCTCCATAAAAACAACAACGTGAAATCACCAAACTTTAGGTTTTAACGACAACGCGGGCATACAAAAATGAACCATTCAACGTGCATACGGCGAGAGCTACTGAAATTAAATTGACCAAAAACTGGGCCAGAAAACCATTATAAGATTTTGTGGCAACTTTTTTGTCACTAAACTTTGACGCCAAAACTGGGTTGCCAGCGAGCGGCGATTCGAACGTCAGCTGTTGTCCTTTGGCTGTTTTTTGTGCTTTTTCTAACTATTTTAAGATCAATTCAGTCTGGTTTTTTTCGAATCAAGTATAAGAAGACGTCAAATTGTATTGATAATGTATCAGAGTGATTTGTGTTAACTTCGCGACAAAAGACTTTCATGGCGTTCTTTCGACAGGGTAGATCGATATCAACGTCGTTTACGCACAGAAATGCACTGTTTTTGATAAAAGGGCAAAGGATTGGCGGGATAGCACAGTTTTGACTACCGCGCGCACCATTTTCTATCTTTACTAGGAGTAATCATTGATTGAAGTGCATTCGTTGGGGAATTTTGGAGATTGGAATCACTAGATGTGCCGAGATGCCGTGAATACGATGCAGTTTCAGTACGTGGCTGAAAATGGAATGTTTGGAGTAAGGAGGTGATGACGTCACAAAAAATTCTGGAACTTGTTGAAATTGTCTGAGAGATTACTCAAAAATGTCCCTTGCCAAAAATCAAGCGTGTTGGTGCGAATTGCGATCGGCGATCGTCATTTGCGCACATGACGTATTAAAATAGAGATGTGCATGCACGTATGACGTAATTCAAGATGCCGCTGAAAAGGCAGGCGAACGAAAAACGAAACTTGCTTAAGCTCACCATATGCACAGGATACCCAAGATCAGAAGTTCATACCCATCCAGTTAGTTACAACGTAAATAACATGGAATAATCGCAAAATACTTAATAAAGATAGCGCTAAGTCATATTTTTTGAAGTTTTCGTTGAAGCTGCCGTGCCGTTTTCCTTACTTAACTCAACCTCGTTCCCAGGGTCTCTCTTCTCTGCCTCCATTGTCGTTGAGAAAAGAGGCAGAGAAGAGAGACCCTGGGAACGAGGTTGTGCTTAACTCTCCTTAAACTCCATAGAATCCCCTTAGCAGCGACAAGAGCTTAACTGTTGAAGATAACTGTGACGGACTAAGGAGAAAAAAAGAGAAGGCCTTGTCGGTTTACTTTTCGCGGAAGGAAGGACAAGAACGGGAAGTGAATAGTCAAAGAGGGGCTTAAACTTGGTTTTGCTAACGAAAGAGAAACTTGTGGATGAGTTTTCAGTTTGGTTTGTTTCCAAACAAACGGATCATGTCACACTGCGTTAAACCGACGCATGAAAAAAAAGAGCTCTTTCTCTTTGATGTCACAAATTGTGTTTACAAATGATCTACGGGATAAACAAAGGAGATTCAATATGGTATCCACTAAAAGGTAAACCATGAACGTTCTACTTTTATTTCATTTTGCAGCTGATCATTAACACAACTAGTAAGTATCTTTGGTCTTCAAACGTGTTAGCTGTCTTAATGCAAAATGAAACTCAATAGCTGACGCAAGAAATAAAAACAAAACGCGTTTGCACCTGTGAACCTGGCAAACGTGAACACAAATACATCAAGATCAAAATACGACTCGTTTCGTTGCTAGCAAGGCTCTTGAAAAAAGACTGTGACAGCGCATGCGTATCTTTGCGTTTTAAAACAACCATCTAAACTAATAAATAATGTGGCTTGCTCTTTAAATTAGTTTGGCATACAATAAGACTGATTGCAAAACCACAGAATGGTTTTAACCTTCTATCGATAAATACTAAGCTAAAACAAAACTACCCTCTGTAACATTTTTATATACAACAACGAACGCCAGTGGTATTGCCAACTTTAAAAAATAACTGCCCTTCCCATATGCATACAAAGGCATTAAAAATCGAATTCTTGTCACTTCGTCCCCAAGCCGTTTTCCTCGCCTTTCATTTCTTCGATTGTCCCGTACCTTATCTTTTTAGGCAAACTGGAAGTCATAAGAACGGCGTGGGGAAAACGTAAGGAGAATCCGCATAACTGCTGGAGGAACGCTACAGATGGCAACATGTCGTCGGTTAAACATAAATAAATTTCACAGTATTTTACAAATATAGTTCACAACGTAAGTGTGCGTTTGTTTGACCCTGTTCTGGAATAAAAATACGTGGAGTAATGATTTAAAAGGGTATGCCTGATGTTTTGAAGCAACAAGGATAATAAAGATATGTTTAAAATAGCATTTTAGCAGTTTGACAATTTTATGTGAATCTCCGTAAAAACGAAGGATTTCTAACTTCTGTTCCATGTATTTCTATTCCGGAATACGGTCAGTCGAACGCACCCTCAGCGAAACAATTTTTCTTTTTCTTTGTATTGACCAGTCCTAGAGTGTTTTTGAGCCGAAAAGCGCCGGCCATCCACGGTTGCCTGTATAAACTCACTTATTTATATATAGATTATCTTTTGTACGCATCTTTTCCGCGATGCATTCAGCTGCTATGAGAAACAGTAACTATGCGGCTCATTTTTATTTATATATAGATTATCTTTTGTAAATAGGTTTTGTAAATAAGTTTAATGAGCTTTATATATTATAGCAACTTGTAATTAAGGTATATTAAGTTTCTCTCGATATTGTAATTTTTCTTTCCATATTGTAATGCGCCTGTGAGCATCTCTCAATGTAACAGGCGCACTATAAGTAATAAATTATTATTATTATTATTAAATCACTACCCAGCCAATAAATAAATTTCTTTAAAAAGCGCTTAATTAATCGATTCGTTAGATAGCGTTATTCACGTTTCTAATAACCAAAGCCAGAATTAGGGGTCTTCCTCAAGGTATAAGAGTCTACTGTGCGCTTTAGAATCAATCACTTACAGTTACGCTCTCAAAGTTCATGGATTTCTCAAATCAAAGTTTGATAAATTTTATACAAAAAACGAAACTTTCGTGACCCAACCACAGGCAGACAACTGAGGATTCAAGAGCGCGTGACGTCACGTTATCTGTGACTATTCAACACTCATCGAGGAAAATGTTCCATAAAAACTTCAAATTTCGAGAGATTTGATGGGTTTTTGGGACGCTGCCTTTTTCCCTTCAGATATGATGCTTAGTCACTGTTACGAGTTCGAACGTTTTGAGGAAAGTTAGTTTGCAACTAAACTGAACGCAGGGTTGTCGGAACAACAACAAGAAGATTTATTCCAAAAATGAACGTAGTTTCCAAAAACTCTTAACAAAACGTATTCGACAAACTTACTCGGCCTCCGCCAACTTGAATAAACACAGCTTCTGTCACTTGATTAAACACGGCTAACGCCAACTCTCTTCGCTTGTGAAAAACTAGTTAGAAAAACACTCCGCTTGGACTCGTCTACTTATATACTCGGACAATAAACTTCTAGAACTTTCTAAAATAGTAATGAATCTAATTATAGAAAGATTACAAAACACACCGATTTAGAAACGCTTACGTACAAACCTAAATATAAACAAATTACAAACTCTCGCGAAGGGTCTAGAAAGTAACGCTTGTCACGCAATACTATTTTTCGTAACAGTCACCTACAATATATTTATATTGTAGGTGTATATTTGACAAATAGATTCCATGTTGCCGTGCGTTTGTTCAGTAATAGATCACAGATGACCTCAAAATGTGGTGAGAACAAAAAAGTGGCACGAGGCGATAGCCCGAGTGTGACACTGATGTTCTTACCACATTTTGACGTCTTCTGTGATCTATTACTGAACAGACACAAAGCAACATGGATTCTACTTGTTTTATATATGGTCCCTTCAATCGTGCGTCTATCCTCCAATACATCGCAGGAAAGAACCAATCAAAATGCGAGAATAAATATACATTTATATTGTAGGTGACGACGCGTCAGATCTGAAGGGAAAAACGAAGCCGCGTCCCAAAAACCCATCAAATCTCTCGGGACAACGCAAAAAATGGTAGGTGAGTGAACTTTATTTATCTGGCTGTCCATATAAAATGAATTTTCGTGAGGAAACGCCGCGATTTTTATGGAACATTTTCCTCGAACAGTGGAATCGGCCGTTACAACTGTCTAAAATAACGTGACCTCACGCGCTCTCGCATTCTCAGGGTTGTCCGCCTGTGACCCAACCAGACTATCCCAGAAACATTTCACCAAAAAGTACCAAGGAGATAAACAAAAGGCACTTGCTTGGACCCCGCCACACCCAAAGTTCTTGAAAATCTGTGATTGAGCTGACTCTATCTGACAATCCCACATGAAAAGGCAAATGTTTTTCGTCTCCCTCCTTCCGTTGACTTCTTCCCAATTATCAACGCCTGGTCCCCGGGAAGGGGGGGAGGGGGTGTTCCCACATAAGAGGGACGGGGGTGCTCGTCGGAAATTTTGAAAAGAACCCCTAAGGGGTAACAGAATCCTGCCTTGCGGGCGTGGCATGAAATTTTTCTCACCCCTAGGAGGAACCAAATTATTGGTTTTAATTAGACAAAATTAAAAATTAGTTAATTGTCAAATGTCTTCTGTCATAAATTTTCGGCTCAATACCCTACCCTTTTGAGGCTGAACACCCTAAGAGGAACCAAAACCGCTTTTGTAACCCTAAAAGGTACGACGGGCATCCCTATCATTTTTAGATGAGAGTTCCCCCTCGGGGCCTGATCACAGTTGCAGGGAGTAAGTTTGTTTTTCTTGATGCAAATACAAACGCATCTAATGAAATGTACCCAATTTCCGTTTTTTTTAACTTAAAAACTGGCTGCAGGTAACCAGTAGATGGGCAACACCTATATGAAGTCTAACTCGAATACATCTTTTCACGTAACCTAGAAGTCTCGAACTGCGCTGGAATGAGGCCCATGTACGGCCCATGAGTTTACGGCATTGTCTATTTTTACATCGGACACTGCTAGATTCTTGAGGTGACAAAACGTAGCGGCATTGCGTTCCGCCCGCACGATTTTGCATTAAGAACGAGCATTCCCTCATGCGGTTACTTGGTTACAGACCAATCGGAGGCGTTGTGGTTATCAGGCCCCCATCTGATTGGCCATAATTTGGCGGGACCTGTATTCTAAATTTAGATAATGCCGTAAAATGATGGGTCAGCTCAAATGAGAGAGATCGATACTTCTGGATTATGGACTTCTGCCTCTACGAATACTAATTTTCATTCTTCAAATCGACCGGGAAACTTCCTCCTGAAGAGCAACGTTTTCTTTCCATCCTGAAAAAAAGAGGGGTTTGATATGTCAATAGGAGGTTTTCACGTGACGTCATCACCGCCATATTGGTGGACGAAAACAAAAGATCTCTCATTGGCTTCTTTTGTTCGTCCACCAGAAGTCGTAACTTTCACTGAAAACGTCCTATAACCTACTAATGACACAACGCAGAAAGGTTTATTGCACATTTCATAACCCAAATTAAAACGTCATTCAACGATTTGTTCATTGTCCCCAGTAAGTCGTAGCAAACCAGGCACGTTATCGTCATATAACTAAATACGCGGACAATTCTTGAATAAACGTACCCCTTCTCGTTATACCACTAGGCACATTGTGTACCAGTTGTCATTAGCCAAGGTCGATTCTCAGGCTCCGATCGAGCTAAACTGCAGAATAACTGGCCGCTTACTTGCATGCGAAACCAGAATGCCATGTTTTGCAAACGATGCGGCTACAAGGACATAATAGTGGCCGAGTATTCTGCAGCTGATCCGGAAACTTTAACTTTAAAAGTCTTCATGCTCATCAAAGGTACCATTATGGTGATTCCTTAGTAATAGAAGTTGTCGTAAGATTTTCTTTAAACTTTTCTCGATTGTTCTCTACATTATGGTGACTCGAAATGTGCAATTAAAAAAAAATTGGTCACCAAGCTCGTTTGGTTAATCATAGCGACTTCATCTATCAAGGACAAGTTTGTTCCATCGGTTCAGGCTACGATTTGCATGAACAGGAAGCAGCTTTGAAGTAATTTTTGAAATAACAAAACAGTTGAATTATATTGTTCAAAAGGAATAATTAAATGTTTGTTTTATGGCACAGGCACACGTCTTGAAAAGGCACTGACTACAAATATTCCACGGGTGCGTAATTTCGAGGAGTCAATTTTGTGTCCACGAGTGATGGCTACGAATACTTTTTTTCCTGTAACTTTTTCTTCTGACGTAAATTTTTTACAATCTTTTTACAGCACAAAGAGGATGAGTAAGAGAATAAAATTATACCAAAAAAAAAGATAGGTCACCAACTTTGTTTAGGAGAAAACAGAAAGTAAACCAAGCTCGACCCCTCGACAACACGTCCCCCCAATAGCGCGGTTTCACTAATTCACTGTCGGAATGAAATGACACTTTAGCATCATCAAGGCTATCACTCAACTTTTCTTTCGCGAGAGTCTAAAAAGTTTCTTGTTTTGCTCTTTACTGCTGTGCTCTGAAAACGGCCATTCTTCTTTCTAGCGAGCTTTCCCGCACGCCGGAAAGGTGGCCATTTTGAAATGTTTTTGGCCACAATCGATGTATCAATATTCACACATGGCTACGAGTCTTTATGGTTAAGTGTAAACACTGTTTCGTTTAGAAATATCCGTTGACACTTGTGAGACAAAGAAAATAGAACTGAGCCGTGGAATTTGACCAAAAAGCCTCTTAGCAATTCCTGAATACGAACGGGGATTACAATGTGTTATACGCAGAACAGGATGCGCATTGCAATACTAGGGAATCACCATAATTGCCCTTTCAAATCCCCGCAGGATTTTGCCTCCGTGGAAAGCTGTTAGTGGGTGAGGATTTGGCAGCACTGTGACTCAAAAAGCTTTACACCACCTTTCCACCAGCTCCTCCATATGGCACCTCATCCTCCTCCTGTTCCAGACACCAGTTTCACTCTTTTTGAGACTCTAGATTGCACTTTTGCTGATTGGTGCTTTAAATCTCTTTAGGGGAGAAGATGGAGATTTCCATTTTTTCTCCAAATAGGATGATTGGAGTTAGCTATACGGTTAGCAACCACCTCATCGTCAATACTGGCCTTTGTGTTCAGCGAGCTTCCAGCATTGGTGAAATTCGCTTCACATAGTTGAGTGCATGGTTTCCGGTGAAATCTGGGTTGGGGGACAATATTTGGTGTTTCAGCCGTCTTCTGTTAGTCCGCAAGGTTTGTGCTGTTGCGTCGTCCATGACTCAACTGTGTTCTGTTTGACTGCCTTATCTTGATATATCGGATGCCGCCATGTTGTCCTCTATTTGTGGTGTCCGCCTGTCTAATATGTTTAGTAAAGAGACAGTTGCGTGTATTTTGGGAGAAGAAGGGATCCATGACTGTCTTCATGAACGCCGCACCATAGAGACCAATAAAATGCTCCCAAATCTGTGTTTAAGATTAACTCTGGCGTTTAGATTACCCACAACGGTGACTTTTCTTTGTTTCTTGTGCAGTATGGCCATATCATGATCACCACAGAAACGATCTTGAGCCTCCTCTGCGTGCGTGGAAGTTGATGCATGTATGTCGATGACGCCGAGCTTTTCGCCATCCGCTGGAAATGCGCTAGGTAATGATGCGTTTGTTTAAAACCCTATACAGTTCGACTAATAACAGAGATCTACTAGGAAAACCACCGATCTGTGGAATGGGCGGGAATTTACGTGTCTCTGCCCCAACCACTTTCGCTTGTAAAATAGTTCAAATTCTTAAGATGTATTAGCAGAACTTAGCGCATATTGAAGGCTCTGTAATGGTGGAATATAATTTTACACAAAAGGGTATTCAAAGACATTTTACCCTCGCATTTTCTTATCGTTCCTATTAATTAGCAATAGGACGTGTTGTGCAATTCAGGGGAGATCGTGCTCGTATTTTCAAATCAGATTCTGAAATTACTGGGTGCCCGACTACTCTCTGAATTGTACTCCACTCAGTCCTGTTACGATTACTTACTATGCATAAGCTTGAAACCAAAAAGGTGAATTTATGACTTGGGGGTATTGCTATTCAGCTTCGATAATAATGACGGAATTTTCATAGCTGAGGGAAATTTCATTTTAGAAAAGGTGAATATTGAAATGAACTTTGGTCAACTCGTTCTTGTTTTTTTTCGATGTTTTGTTTTGTGTTTGTGCTTGTTTGTAAAAATTGTGATACTTTAACTACAGAATGGGCCAAAGGATCTTTTTGGACAAATGTATGGTACATTGCCTTGATAATAAAAGAGTTTCTTCCAGAGTACAACAGTCATGAAGGAGTTTTTCACTGATTTATGAGATGCCTATCATATGCAAGAATGATAATGAAATTCAGCTTCAGTGAACAAAAAATGCTGCAAAATGGACAAAACACAAAAAGTCGACTAAACCAGATCTTACCTGTGTTTCCAGAAGCAAGCAGTCATTAAAATGATCAGCAAAATACAAAACGAGGCAACAGCAAAGGCAGATATTGCACAAGTTTTCCACATTTTTAATTCTAACCAAAATAATAATAATAAAGAAATAAATATGACATTAATACTGCAGGCTGGGATAGAAGAAAAATCAGACATTTATTTAACGACACTTAAACTAACTAGCATATTATCCATTGAGAACCAGAATAAAATCCGTTGATCTTGAAGAAATATTCTCATCAGAAGTAACCGTGTCCACACATTTTACCATTATATAACACATTACAGGCCCACAATCGCCCAAAAGTCTTTGCGCACAGTGACTGAATTTCGTGTTACACAAAATTACCCAAATAGCTGACATGTTATTTCCTGCGTGATTCGCCTGAGTACATTCAGCCAATGAGATCATGCATTTGGACAAATCGTCACTTGAAATCAAAAACGAACGACCGCAATGACTTTGGGTGAATGTGCGCCTTAATAAATTATTATAATGACAACAATAATGAACATAATTCAATTGTCACTTGTAACTAGCTAGCACTACGGCAATAAGAATAACTTATTACAGTACTGACAATGCTATACAGAAATCAAATCAATTTGAAATCAAATCAACTGATATCAAATAGTAGGTTGGTTTTTGATGAGAGCAGAAAATCGGAGTACGTACCCAGAGAAAAACCTCTCCGAGCAGAGTAGAGAACCAACAAACTCAACCCACATGTGATGCCAAGTCAGGAAGCCATTAACCTCAGCCACAGTGGTGGGTGGCAAGTGCTCTCACCACTGTGCCAATTCCCTGCTCTCAAATTTTCACTTTGGTGATGTGTCGCACACATTCCACAAAGTTACCACAAATTTAAGCAGCCGTTTTTTCACTGAGCTATAAATGGCAAGGGCCTATTCTTCATTTGACGTGACACACCACTTAAAGGAGCACTCTCATGCCAAATTTACTGTTTTGGGTCAAAACTGGGAAAAAATCTAAATTAGTACTCCAGCTAACACGTATAACATTCCTAACAGCTCACTGATACGAAATATAATTCATGTATGGCACAAAGAGCTATTCATTCGTATTTAACTTTGGTGACTTTCAGAGGACAACGTCTCCAAACTTGAAAAAAATCGACACCTCTTTTTTCAAGTTTTAATCCAATTCCACCCCCTCCATCCTTGGCTGCACACGACAAAGAATAGCTTCAGTGAACTTCAAAGGCCATTAGCAACAGAACTACAGCATTATTTTTTGGCCTTTGTTGATGCAGAGATGTCTTTTAGTGTTTTGAATTTGGACTATAATAGCGTGACACTGCCCCTTTAACTGTTTGACTAATGAATCAAAAGCAGATTGTGACATAAAATTAGGAACACACATTCGCTCATTACCAGGATCATGGGTCAGGGTTATGGAGGCAGTGTGGCCCAGTGGTTAGGGCGCTTGCCTTGAGATTCGGAGATCCCGGGTTCAAGACCCGATCTGACCAGTCGTTGAATTTGATCCTCAGGTAGTCCCCGGTTCAACTTCCCAGCCAGTTCGGATTTTTAACAGTTGTTGTTGTTGTTCTGTTCTGTCGTTTCGTTGTGTTTCATTGGCCCTGAAAAGCTCCTATGGGGAGCGGTCAATTAAGTATCTATTGTATGTATTGTATGGGTCAAATACGCCCTCCTGTATCTTGTGAAGCACATGAGAACAAAAAGTCATATTTCTTAATTCATTTGACCTATAATTATATAGAAATTATACACCATTGACCAGTTACAAACGTAACTTAAAGCAGCGGCGGTTGGAAAGCGTGAAAATTTCAGTGCTCTACCAACGAACTTAACAAACCAACAAACTAAGAGCTGGTCGTTTTGTAAGTTTGTGATAAACCCATTGCGGATGTCAACTTGACGTTGACACACATTTATATGATATCTTACACGCACAGTCTTCATGTTCATGCATGATCATACCTTCTTTATTCACATTGTCAGCAGTTTGAGGCTGCCTGCCTGACTTTTCAGGGTGGCACGTAATGTTGCTTCTGTTGTTTTCCATTGCTTCTGTCGTCGTTGTAGCTATGGATGTAGTGACAGGTTGTTGGGTGATTATCTCTGGACTCCTGCTGGGAGGTGCAGGGCACTGCACTACTCCAACACCATCTGCACATTCAGGGTCTAAAACAAAGAACAATCAATGTAATACTTTTTTTGTGAACGATCTCACAGTATGCCTTTCTAAAACTAGGTAGGGAAAATGGACTGTATCACCATTTAAAAATAATACTGCTCTCCCTGCTGCACAATACAGTATAGTGCATTATTATAATAGACCATATTCATATTCTCAGTATTGGACTGGAACTGGCTTGTAATAGGGGCATCTGGAAAATCCTGAATCTGGAAATGGAACCGGAACCTGAACAAGAACAAGAAAGGTTGATGATATCCGGTTGAGCCATCCTCGTTTCTCAAGGAGAAAAGCGTGAAACTGGCCGAACCTATTACGGGTAACCCAGGAAAGTCCTTGTCTGAGGAAATAAGAAACAGGTGGAAACTTTTCTTCAGGTTTTTTTCTTTCCTTGGCCGTGCGAAGAACGAAGGAATAGCGCCATGTGATTGGTATTTTTGAAACCGCATAGCCAAAACAATGTTATTACATGATCAGTTTTTTTTAACCGCTGACTGAAATCAATGGTCCGTGAAGGGACATCTGAGATTGATAGTATGCAGCTATTTTGCAGGGTTGTTCCCCCCTCCCTCCCACACTCACTGCTCATCCAAAAAATTGTCAATTTCACCAAAAACACTGTGGATGACCAGTAAGGGCCCTGGGTCCCTCCCCCCTTCAATGTTAGTAACGGTAAAAGGAAGAGTTGGCGATAAGAAACAACATTGTTTAGGGGGGGGGGGGGGGGAGGGGGGGAGGAGGT
>NC_090892.1:21331050-21333550 GCF_036669925.1 Montipora capricornis | reverse complement strand
GAGTCACCAGACAATGGTGCAAAATGTGAGAGGAAGATATTAGCATACAAGAAAAACATGCTGGGCCTCGTTAATAATTTATGTATAAATAAATTTCAACGAGGAGTGTTTTAAAGGGTTTAAAGTTTGAATGCATGTGATGTTTTGATAGGCATGTTTTGATAGGCTGTTTCCCTCGTGAATTATTAATGACTCTTGCAGAAATCAAAAAGCCTATGGTGCTAATCTCAGCCATGCAGATGATAATAACAAACAATTTATTAAAAATACAGGTACACCATTTTTTAAGCAATTATGTACTTGACAAAATTATATTGTGAAGCAGCACTGATTGTAACTTCCCATTTGATAACCATCAGATTTCTCAGTTATTTAAGAGGAAGACTGAATGATCTAAAAAAGATAGTAACTATTTAAGTGAAGATTAATGTAAAGTTCGAGAATTATCTAGTTTATCACATTTTTTGGTCACCAAATTTAATCTGTTGCCATTAAATTTTTATTAGTATCGTACAAATGAGAAAATGATTTTAAGAAAACACACAACCTTTATGATTTTGAAAATATAGTGTACCTTTCGGTAATAAGGAAATGTTGTTTACAAATAGGAAACATAATTGTTCTGGGAAATGTTTGCAGAAACAAAAATATTTGCATTCCGGAAAGCCCAAAAACTTTCCAGTTTTTCTCAGAGACAAGTGGCAAATTAAAGCTGTTTCCCTGTTGTACACCACAAAAAGCATTTCAGGAAAACAATGTTTTTATACAGTCGAACCTCGGTTATCCGGACCTCGAATATCCGGATTTCTCGATTATCTGGACTTTTTCTCTGGTCCCAATTTTGTCATGAATATTTATTAGTCATCATCAAGATCCCTAGCCATATTCTTTTTAAAACTACAGCGTTGAAAAGTAAAGTAAACGCGAGTTTGTTTCTCTTTCAAAGCAGCGCTCGCACACGTCGTAACTAATGCAGAACTTTCGAATGACGGACAGTGAAGATGAAGACCATATTGTTTTCCAAACGATTTGCAAATGTTTTGTTTCACGATTAAATGTCGCTTTCTTAACGTAATCAGTTTTTGTTCCTCATTAATATTGATATTCTCGATTATCCGGACCCTCGATTATCCGGACTATTTCGTGTAGTCCCAACGGGTCCGGATAATCGAGGTTCGACTGTAACAGCTACTGTGTTTCTTCATTCCTTAAAGCAGCTTGACAAAAGCTGTTTATTAGTTATTTTGAAACATGTCGACTGACTGTATATACTTACATAGGATTTTGAGGGGACCAATTGGTTGACACATAATTATCGCTTCCAAGGACAAAGCACAAGTAGTCGAGGAAGCCAAAAACAGAAAGCAATCTAGCAGCCCTCATCATGAACCGATGTGAGGGTGATTTCGTCTCGTGAGTCATGACTCCAGGTGACTCTCAGGTGATTGAACTTTACCCTAGTAAATTAAATTTCAAGTTCAAGTTCAAGTTAATTTACCACACATAAGAGAGCAAAAGGTGTGCTAATAGTAGACAAAGTGGAAAAAACAAACTTTGAATCCTAAAATGAACCCATAATACGAACGACTTTCCTTGCCTCCCTCTTCCTCCAAAGCAATATTGAAACAAACTGCAACTTTTCTGAATGTTCTCCCGGATTGCTATCCGCATTGAAAAGGGGGAGGGGGGGATTATGAATTGGATAGTTTTAACAGATAATCATTTTAATTTAGCTTAGAGTGTCCCAAGACTCTTGTACATGTCCAGGGTTGTAGAATACGGCATGATACAGTTATGGTTTAGTGTCCAATAATTTATTATTATCATCCATTGTGGTTGGGATAGAAGAGTTTGGATGAGGCTATGGAAGTACACAGAAAGTGTCCTCTATTGCTTACATAGAAAAGAGCAATTTCAAAATAATTAAATGCATAAAAACAAGCTCATTGATTATGATAATGATGATAGGAGTAGAGGCCAAAATTTAGGCCTTTTTCAATAATATTAAAATTCAGCTTGATAGTGAGACAGTGAGGACAAAGACAAAGGAAAGTGGATGAGATGTAAATATTTTTCAAATTCATTCCAATGTGTTTCTATTGTTTTGGTCCTCACTGCCTCGATCACTATCAGATGAATATTTGATATTTCGAAAATGGCCTACAGTATGGTGTCCGTGGTCTGCGAGAAAAAAAGGATAATCTTGAATATCTTACCTGATTCGAAATGCCACAAACTGAAATTTCCCAGAAGATAGCCTTTTTGTTTCTTGCGATAACATTAAATTGGCAAGTTCCAAACTGAAATATACAGTAAGGGCTCCAGTTCTCGGCCACTTTTTGTTCAACGTTTATTTTTTGCGCCACAAATGAATCTGAATAAAAAGTAATTGCTTTCAAAGGTAGCTCGATTCCTTGCCTTTCGTCCTGCCGAGTTTTGAGTTTACAGCGACTATATACTGTGAGCAAGTCGAGGTGACACGTAGGTGAATTTGGTTTCC
>NC_090892.1:21286050-21318550 GCF_036669925.1 Montipora capricornis | reverse complement strand
TATGCTCTTGAAATTCGAAGGCAAATTGCAACAATGGCTATCTCTTGTGTTTTTTTAATCCAAACAATCGAAATAAATTATGGCAATCGGAAAATAGATCGTAATATTAGAAAAAGCTACTAACCGTATTTGCTGTTTTGTATTTACTCGTTAATCACTGTTCGTTTTAAAGGGAAGGAAATTCTCCATGGCATTGGAGAACCGTCAAATTAAACAGTTGTGCACAAGAGCGGCTGTTGCTAAGATACTATTGTGACGTACTATTACAAGCTCGGGCTAAAACAGCGCGACTCATTTCATAATGGAACATTGTCTTTGTCTTTCACAGAGTTTCATCTAACCACGAAGTTTGTCTACGCACAAATTAATTGCCTCATGTAGCAATTAACTTTGTTCCTTCTATTGTCGGCTTTTACGCGAGCTGTTAAATTATTTCGTAGGTTTTAACAAGACTTGGTTGGGTTATTTCTGGCTTTCTTATCGAACAATCGCACTTCTTTTCTGTTTTCATAATTTGTCTTTCGTTTTATCTTTGTCATGGTGACCTCATTGTTTAATTCTGCAGCTTTATTTGGTTTTACTGGAATTACATCAAATCGTGTTACTAGAGAGCACGGTCTCGTTAAATTCAAATTTTTACGCAATGGTAATTCGAGAAAACATCACCATATTACTGGTTTTGATATGCGTTCAATGACTGAAATATATTTTTGACCTGCTGTATATCGAATAAAGTGTTAAATGAGTTTCACACACAGTTAATCTCGTTGTTTTAATTAAAAAAGTAATTTATGGTCAACTTTAGCACGAAGACAGTGTTGTACGCCGTTATTTGCGACTGTATGTGGAACGATTGTCGAAGTCGTTCAGTTCATATGCAGCCGGTATCTTCAAGATAAGGTTTTCCAATCGTACTTGTCAGTGACAATTCTCAACACGAAAACGGTGTAACGTGATCGTTGGATCAGCGCGGTGATCAACAATAGGAAATCCTGAAAAACTATACTCTCATTATTTTCTTCACCCTGCTAGCAGAGCCTCATTTTGTCTTTTCCTTTACTGAGGAGGAGAAAAGGAGGCTCTGCCTGAATCGCGTCAACTCTTTGAAGCAGCCGCAGCCCGAACTTCTGGACGAGTCAATCTTGTTTTCTTTCGTCAAACCCGTTTTTCCGGTGCAAGCATCCGTTTAGTGATAAAACCGATGGTTATAATTGAGCCCGCTGTACCGTGGAAAAACCAATATGGCGGCGTGATCTGGCATGTTAGGCTTGGATTCGAGACTGTATCCTGGCATACTATAAAAAGATTTTACTCGATTCATGCAGAGTCTTTCTCGAGAACGCCAAAATCGAGCAAGCAAAAGAAAGTCACTGCCAGCAGGGTGTATTTTCTTCTGAAGCATCCTAAATCCTCGAATCTCATTGGGCCAATGGCGTGCTCGTAAGTGGTCCAGCTTTTTGCGACTCGGGCCACGAACCGTTTCCGCGCTAATCGCGGTAAATTGAAATTATTGCGAAAGTTTATAAACAAAGGCAACAGCTCAGTATTCACAAACATCCTCTTGAGATGAGAAATATATAAGGAAAATAAAAAGACTCAGAAGAAAAACGGCTTCAGACGAGAGAGTACACAGTGAAAGTGAATTTTACTTGAGGAAGAAACCTCCAACGAACGGCTTTACAACAAACGACATCTTTCAAACGAACAGAAAAGTAAATCAGTTATTCACCCGTTTTGGTCGATCCATATGGGGAAACCCCGTACCCTTGGCCTTCAGCTGGTATATGTGCTAAGGCTGAGAGAAAAAATGAACATTTGGCCGAGAAGAGAAGCTTCGAGGGCAAATGTGAAATTCTGAGGACAATCTCTTAGCCAAAGACATGATCAGCCAACATACCAGCAAGCCAGAAAAGGGTTTATGTATTTTATAACCCTCCCATTATTTTCATATTGCGCAGAAAACCGCTCGTAAAAAGCCACTGTTGATCTGATAGCGATGCACTGTTCAAAAATTAACTATAGAAAGGAAGTGTGTCGGTCTCAGGAAAAAAAAATCAAATCATTTTAATTGTCACTGCGAGTCGAAAACTCGAAAAACAAGGCGCTTTTTGGCTTATTGAAAAATATATTTCAACTATGAAAGAAAGTGGATGACATTGTTTTCAAATGCGGCTGGAATTTTTCTCTCCTTCGAACGGTTGGTTTATTTTATAGTTAGTAAACATAGAAAGAAAGTTCTCTACTCTATAAAATGACTCAGTTTAAGTTCGCGTAGGATTTAATCTCTAAGTCGGCTCATAACTTTCTTCACCTTCAAAGACGTTGACAGCATATTTTGTTGACTTTCTTGTTCTTTCCGGAACAGCATTTGTGACCAGCTTTTTCTTGTCACTATTACTAAGCGAGTCGGTTCGTTTTTCGTCCGCGTAAAATGCTCTTCTGTTGCTTTCTTTCCGCTTGCTTTGCTTCTTTTCAACGGAAATGATCGCTACAGCATTTCGCAAGGCAAGGGGGTTATAGCGAGATAACTGTCCTGTGAGTTTGCTCTACGTGACGTATATTAGCCAAAATTAAGGTGGCTCGGTTTCAAAAATTTGGAGGGAATGTGTTATTAGAAAGATTAACTCTACAACACTGTTTCACTTAATGGCAATGTTATGGTACCATATGAAACAACAATAATTGCTTAACATGATGCACGTATTGATGTGACGAAATAAAGTACCATGGCAACAAAACAACCCACAAAAAACGCTCTTCATTTTGAGCTTAAGCGCTTATATCTCAAAAACGAACTCTCATTTTTTAATGCTGAAAAGTGATTAGCAGGCTGAGACCAAACTCTCTGCCAAGTTAAAAAAAAAGTTCTTTAGAGCGGATTTAGAGCCACCTTAAATTTTTTTTAATTGTGAAAGTAGCTCTGAATTTTTTTAAACTTTGCAGAAAGTTTTATCTTAGCGTGCTTATCACTCTCCAGCAATAAAAAAATGGGGGTCACTGAGTTCGTTTTTTAGATACCGGTATATGCGTTTAAAGACAAAATATAACCTATTTTTAGATGGCTCTTTTGTTGTTATGGTACCCCGCTACGTAAGATTAAATAATGAGTGTATCTTGTTAAGCATCTATTGATGTTTCATATGGCGTCATAACATTACCATTAAGTGAAAGGGTTTGGTAGATTCAATCCTTCCAAATAGTACAGGGTTACAACCGGTTTGAACCTCCTTAATTAAATTAATGAATATTGTTGTCCCTCGGGTACTGATCGAGTTGCCATTTAGACACCATCTCGGATATATTGGTCTCCATGTGCTGTTTTCCCAAGGGACAGTTAAGTCCTGTTAATACCGGGATGGTTGACCGCACGGTAATAACCAGTGCATTGAGGTTCGACTGCGCTTCTTTTTTGCTCCGCCGTTTTCTTCCCTGTTTGCTCAAGGGCAAGTGAATTTGTGTTGTTTTATTCAAAGTATTACAAGCAAATAAGACAAAAGCTACATATCAGTATGCAGAACACCAGAAAGATGTGTAGTGGTGTGTTTGTAGGAGAAAAACGTTGCAATTCGTCCCGTGTGCTGCACTTAGTCCCGACAGCGATACCGAGTTTTGATGTTTCAATTGAGCTGTTTTTCCCAGGAGATTCAAGTTTTCTCTGCGTACAGAGCTATGAGACTCGAGCAATATATTCCCTTTGGACGTCGAGTTTTATCGTCTTTGTGTTGGAAAGCCAGATACTCATGGTCATTGCCGCCGAGAAACCAAAGCGACATCCCACCAAAAGGATACTTCTTTATAAGACATATATTAAGTGAAGCTATAATCCTCGTAGTTATGAACGCAATTTTTGCAATTTCGTAGAGAAGCCTGAAAAATTCACGACTTCAACGGGGTTTGAACCCGTGACCTCGCGATACCGGTTCGACACTCTAACCAAATGAGCTATGAAGCCACTGACGTTGGGAGCTGGTCATTTGTGGGTTCTAATTTTCCCTTGAGGAATGAATCAATGAATGAAATGATACATCAAATAAATCATATACTGAACTGCGGATATGAAATCAAGTAAAGCTATGATCCTCGTTGAAGTCCTGAATTTTTCAGGCCTCTCTACGCCTTTGTTAAAATTGCGTCCATAACTGCGAGGTTCATAGCTTTACTTGATTTCAGATATTTTAAACCGCGCAAAAATATCCCTGTATAAGTAAGAATCACCGATAGGAAACCCGAGTATCTCGAGATGCGCAGAACGTATGCGCAATAACTGATAGTAGGCACCGTCCTTAATTACACCGATGCTTGCTCCTGAAAATATGCCTTGTGTCTAGTTTTTCAACATTTTTAGAATTCTTCTTCGATGCTTTCCTTCCCCACTGAGTATTTCCACTGAGTATTTCTGGCGCTGCTGTTCTTGGGATGTTACGGCGTAGCTGTCTAGAATGACCACTCAGTTGTCCTACACTGCCTGGCACGATGGCCGAAGACACGAGGAGAGTAAGCAAAAACCACATCTTGCGTGAAAGGAAACTGGCTAGGATCAAAAGATGAGCTAAATATTTTCGTTTGACTGAGCTTCTGTTGAATTCGGTCTTCCTCCTTTTCGTGTTTCCTGAGTTCTCGGCGCATGGACTTTAGATCTTCACTGGAGACTTGACATTCCTTACCTTAAAGGATGTTTGTCTTTGTACTGATTGCTTTCATCTAAGTATAGAGTTGGCTACTTCGCGAGAATGAGGACATTGTATCAGGTTCGTATTCAGTTTTGTGGTTTTTCTTCGTATATAAAATTGCACAGAAGCCTGACTGTCGAGCTCAGCGGGATGATTTCGGTCAGCTGTCGTCTGTCTCTTCACATTCATCAAGAAATCTCTGAAATACGTTGATGTCGTATCTTGTTTCGTTTTCTTATTATTGATTCTGGATAAAGATGCGAATCTCTTCATCTCCAAGTAGTTCCGACAGTTTTTCTCCGCTTTGAAAGAAAAATGGTTGTCGAGGACAGTAGCTTCCGTTCACGGTCACGGTCCTGCACGAAATTAATCAATAAACACTGTGCAGTATAGAGAGGGTGAAAATCTTTGTACTTATATAGCCTCGATACAAAGAATTAATTTAATTATTAATTAATCAATTAGGGAAGTTTGAAAAAAAGATCTCATTTCATTTATTTTATTTACCGGAGGACCACGGCTGTTAATTATAATTTAACAAACTCTGGCTGATCTGGAAATACAAAGTGAACGTCCTCCGTTGTTGCGGATATTCATGCTTGCGAATTGTTCAGCGGATACAAACTACGCGATCCGGTACCAAACCAGGCCTTGTTTGGCCATTAGGTCTGTGTATGGGTGGAGTGTTAGCCTGCGAGCAGGCTCTCCGAGGGACTGAGGCTGGGCTTGGGTCTAGCCCCACCCCAGTCCCTTGGAGGGCCTACTCGCAGGCTAGCGGAGTGTCAGTTGATCGTACTCAAACCGATGCTATTCTGAGTTGAAATTTGCGTTTTCCCACGTTGCTAAGTGCTTCTTTTATTGAAAGCCAAAGCAAGCTCAGTAATACCTAATATCATTGCTATCTGCATGGTATTCTTCCGTTTTCGTACCGTACCGATCTGCGAGCGGTTGGTTTCTCCTACTCTTCCCGAGAGAGAAACCACTGCGAGCAACCGTTAGTTTCTTTTAGTGAGCCGCCGTCCAGCGACAAGGACGAATAAATTAAATTTGAACCTGTAAAACGAGTTAGTAAACTTGTTTTGGCGCTTGCGTGTGTTTTTAGCTACGTAACTGCTACGTTTGGGCGAGCCTGCTGTGTAGTAATTTCCCGCGAAATAAGGCAGCGTTTACACGAACGCGGTTTCATTTGTAACCGCATCGATTTCGATTCGGTTACACCTTCTGTTTACACGACACCGATCGAGACTGTTATCGAAACCGTGTCGATTTGAAACTGGTGCTAAAAGTGGAGCGTTTTCAAAACGATGCGGTTTCGTCAGTCGTGTAGCGAAGCCGCATCGATTTGAATACGGTTACTATTTTGGGGCGAAATTTGCAATGTTCAATTCAAAATAATGAATTTAGCACGTAGTGCAGCGCTCGCTTATGCCATCACGACTTGGATTTTCTGGCGAAAACGGTTCCATGTAAACACTTCCTAACCGCATCGATTTTGACGCGGTTTCGAAGTCATGAAACCGTGTCGATGTGAAACCCGCGTTCGTGTACGCTGCCTAAGACGAAGTGATGTCAAATATATCACGTGGGTTGTGACGTACTTCGCACATGCTCGATGGAATATCCTAAGGTTGCTCGCAGTGGTTTCTCCCTCGGGAAACGTAGGAGAAACCAACTGCTCGAAGGGTAAGCGATTTGCAGTCTTTCCTACAGTTTTTTTAGCCTTACCTGTAAAAAACATTCGATTCAGCCTCAAAACGCAACTTTTTTGGGGAAAGTGCTATTTGGCAGCATTTTGAACAGTTTTGGAACAAAAAACCTCAAAAAAAAATTCCTAATTCGGTGAAAATCGACTTCACATGGAAAACTTATCAAAACGTTTGTTTGAGCCTCTTTAATAACTTGCGAACTGATAGGGGATAAAAGAGTTCAATACCCGTAATATGTATGGAAATGCCAAGAAACTTATCACCGTGCCAGTCAGCCGGAAATAATATTGGTCGCACCTTTCAAGATATAGCAATCATTGCTATCTCTTGAAAGTTCGTTCTTCAGAGAGGTATTGTCGAGAGATTTGACAACGACTGCGCCTTCAACTACTGTGCCTTTTTTTCCCCCATTTTTTGTTGTTTCAGTTTTTGTCGTTATTCTCCTGTACTGTTGTTTTCGAATAACCGGCATCTGTCCTTCATTTATGGTGGAAATTAGTCTTTCCGAAAATCGGAGTTTGTTTTTCGAAATTAAGATAATTTTCGAAATGCTGAAATTGGAGTTTATGAAATATACGCCAACTGCCAGAAACACTAAAAAAATAAATAAAGGTATATCTATCTATCTATCTATCTATCTTTATCTATCTAACACTGAAGACTCACTGATCTCCATTCTTTAAAATAGCATTGTAATGTTTACTTCTTGGGAAAAAAAGCAGAATCGCAGTTCACGCTGATCGTCACGCGGTCACGCAACGTTCTTATTTGCTTGTTTGTTCGTGTTGATGTCATGTTGTTGTCTCCCTTTATTACAAACGGTTTGTAGTAAAGCCAGAGTCTTACGGGAACTTGCTAGTCAATACTATTCGCACGTCAAGGGATCGAATCCAATATCCCTATAAAAACACAACAACATTGAAAACAATTTTGCGAAAACAAGCAAATGGCAACGTTGCGTGACGACTATCGTGGAACTGTGGCTCTGTTCTGTTTCGTTTCAATTGTATTGCGGAGAAAATTATTAACAAGTAAACATTAAAATGTGGTTTTAAAATGTGGAGCTCAGCGAGTATTCAGTGTCTCTTGGAGTTAGCGGATATTCCCCACAAAAACTCCAATTTCAGTCTGAAATTCTCTTAAGGACGGTGCCTACTAATTAACAATATTTCGCCCCGGTGTGCGATTATCTAGGAAATGTAGATCTTAACAAGTGTTATTGAAATCCAAAAAGAAAATTGAGGGTAACCACGCATTTTTCAACGATAATTCATGAATAATATTTGTAAAAAGCTTTAAAATACAAAGCAATGTATGGCGTTCTTTCTCAAATTGAAGTATCCCTGTATTAGTAAGCATCACCGATAGGAAATCCGAGTATCTCAAGATGCGCAGAACGTATGCGCAATAACAATAGTAGGCACCGTCCTTTAACAGATGTCCCTTTCGAAGATTCCGTATGTTCCATATTTTTTTTGACTAATTTACACCATAAATGAAGGAAAGATGCCAAACATTCGAAGATAACATTACAGGAGAATAACGACAAAAACTGAAACAAAAAATTTGGAAAAAAAAGACACCCCGACCCCGACCCCGGCCCCACTGAGCCCCGACCACGGCACCGACCCTGGACCGGCCCCGCGTTTTGGCTACTACTTATCTTTCGTGAGCTTCGTACCGTGTAAAATTATTTCGATTTAGCTCTTTCCTGTCTCTACCTCCGCGTTTTTCGAGCCGTTTTCCACAAAGAGCTTCCTGAAAGAGAGAGGAAAGCATCTCTTCAACCGCCATGGAGACACATTAGTCTGTTATCAATATGCATGAGTTGATTTTGGAAGTGGCACCGTGAAAACACCGGTAAGTCATGATGAATATATCATGAACGTATCAGCGCGCGAATCAGCAATACAACCATTTAATCTCGTCGAGATACTTTTGGTTCAAAAGTAACCTTCTTTTTCATTTCTGGCTTGAAGCACGTGAAATAATTCAACAGAGTGACGAGGTTTTCGAGAATCCTTGGGCGATGCTGCCAACGGAATATTCGTAGAAAAATAGTTTGAAGAATTTGAAGTAAGCTGCGTTTTTCACGCACCTGGTTGATTTAATTAGTAAGTATGTCCGTGGCTTTAAAGTCTTTTTTTTTGTTGCCAGGCGTATATGTTAATCTTCGAAATTTTTAGAGCGGTGTGGTAAAATATTAGAGGAACATGTCCTTTGCTGGAAGATGTTCAAAATGGCAGATTAGTTTGAATGGCGAGGAACATTCGCCGTTTACCACCGCTTCTTCTGGTCATATTGTTACAATCGTTCTGGTGTTAAAAACGCTTTTTTCAATTAATGATTACAGTTTTAAGTAAACCTCAAACCTCCAATTCTCTTCTAACACATCCTAAAGAAAAGCACCTATTCCTGCAATTGATCTTTTGACTCTAAAATTCAATTGTTTTGTTTGATAATTCCCTTTGCAGGTTCCTCGGAAGATGTATTTCACTTTGCACGGTGAATTTGCTGTTTTCTTCTTATTCATCGCTTTCCATAGAGGGTTAGCATTTGACAAAGGTAAAGTATCAACATGTATAGTCCCTTAACAACTGATTTTATCTTTGGAACTGTTTCGGAGCGTTGCTGGTTGCCAAGCTTTTAAGGGCCGGGGTAGTGTTAACGATTCAATAATTGCAATAATTCTGACCAGGCCTGGGTTGTTCAAAAGGTGGATAACGCTATCCACCGGATAAATCGCTATCCAGTGGATAAACACTGGCAAAACCAATTGAGTCATCCAGTGGATAGCGCTATCCATCATTTGAACAAATGAGGCCTGAAGTTTAAAATTTGAAATTCGCCAAAACGACTACGGTGTAACGTGGCACTTATTAGCAAGACAATTTATTTCATTGCAGTTCTAGTTTTGGTTAAAAATGATGGACTAACGACTGTTTTTTGATTTTCTGACACGGAAAAGCTATGTCTAATGTTTATCTTGTAAATTTTCAAAGAGACAACGGATTAACGTTTAGTCCCTATTTTTTGACTCGAATCTTATCCGTTTCGTTATTTCGTCTGATCTTACTAATAGTAATATCTACACAGATTAGGTGAGAAAAAAATTACTGTTTTCAGCCATTTACTAAGGAAACATTTGCTCTTTACTTTTTGTAGTTTAGTTTATGTGACCTCGGCAAGTACTATAAATGCAGCACCTTGCAAGATCAAAATGGTACCAGCATTTTAGGTATTTGTGAAATGCGGTTTGTGGCAAAACAAGCGCTCGAAATCAAAGAGGGGGCCTCGGAAAGGAAAACAATTTTTTTTATATTTACCAAATGCACTAAAATTTAGAGATATTGAAGTTTCGTGAAGTAAAGCCTAATCAACATTACATTGGAAACTCGTGAGCTGCTGGGATCTCAATTCCTCCGTTGGTTTGAATTCTTCTCGCTAGAGATCGATTTTGGCGGGGATTTTCAGGGTCGTTTTCAAACCCGGAACGAAAAGATGGATGGTCTCTCTCTCTGTTTTAGTTTTTAAAGCAACTTAGACGCATACAAAGAGAAAAAGTGTGCCGAAAAATTGACGGAAACGGGCGTTTTCCTGTCCGGTCACTGTTTAACGAAGAAGCCAAACTTTATCTCAACTCGCTTTTATTTACACAAAATCATCCTACTCACAATCGTACTCACGGCTCAGGCGGGCGATTCAAGCAATTTCAGTGGTTAACCCTTAGTTAAACATACGAAGATTAGAGAAGCCTGAAAATATCAAGGAATTCAAAGACCCACTTTAACTGGTCATTTTTAAAATCTCTCCTAAGCCCTGAATTTTACTGAAGACAATTGTTAGGGTAAGTCTAAGGCTTTTGGCTTCCATCATTTTGCTTTTCTGTTATCTCTTTTGTCTCATCCTTGTTTTTCCATTTACTCTGCTTCATCAGATGGCCTTCCAACAGCCAAACGTCTTCTACAAAAAATCGTTCCACTGGGCTCGATGCCTTCCATGCCGGAGGGCTTTCCTTCCTTGTCAGAGTTGAAGACAGATAACTTTGACTACAACATCAAGAAAGGTAAAGTCACAGTAGTTGCTGATCTAGAGGATCCAGTGCAGCTCTTGGGACAAGGAATGACCCTTGATGACGTCAAAATGACATTTAAGTATGATAAAAACAATCCTGGGAGAAAGTGGAAGTTCGACGCTGAAGGTGACTTTACTTTTATTTATATGTAATGAAGCAAACATACCCAACACTATATTTCATTCGTTTCGTAGCGCACGACTGGCCTCCAGCCTAAAAAATGGTCCTTAAGGGAGGGGTACTATTAACCCCTCTTCCTGCCCTTCTTACGCAACTACCTAATAAACATGTACCGTCGTTCCCAGGGCTATTTTCCGGCGGGGAAAACCTGGGAACGAGGCTGATAAATATGGATCAATTAAGATATTTAGCATGGCGTTTTCAAGAAATGACATTCTTTTTCCCAGGGGCCGCGATTCTCTCGGTCATGCAGCACCAAGAATAACGACCTCTGGCTGTTCCCGAACCAGGAAGTCTGCGAATCACGGACTTCCGCAGTCTGCGAATCGCAGTCTGCGCAATCTCTAAAATTTGAAACAATGAGTAGCTGTAAACGGTTACCAAAATAGATCCCACACAGACTGCGCGTATTTTGGAACGAGCCAGAGGTCGTTATTCTTGGTGCTGACCGAAAGAATCGTGGCCTCTGTGGACGAGAACGGACAAATGACGAATGTCACGCTAAGATTTTTAATATATATTTCTTTTCATTTCTTGCCTGTCATCCGCAGATATCGAGCAAGTTCTTTACTGCGATTTTCATAATTCTGCTGAATCTCATCTTCAAGCGCCAACGGGCAAATGCGTTTTTGGCTTCCATCAATCAAACTTCCGACGCCAAGCCGAGATTGGAGCCAAAAATCAATTGATGCGTAACATAACCTACCAATCAGCATCTTTGGCTCCCACGGTACATTTGTATTTTCGAACTTGACGCCGATGAAAAGCGATGGAATCCGTACGAATCTTTTTACGGAAGAAACACTACAAAGATATCGTAATGGTATTCTCGCTGTGAAGTAAACAAATATGCTCCGCTTCACTTTCAGGAAGCGGAGTCGATCTTCCCGGCTATGTGCGGAATTTGATTCATGGAAGCCAAAACGCACTTTGGATTGTAACCTCCCGGCGCAGAATTATCGGAAAATCGCAGTAAAGAAACAGAAAAGCTATAAGCGGAGAATTTTCATGCTTTCATGACCAGAAGAACCCGGCCCTTTACCGTTTCACGAAAATGTAATACTAAACTTCTCGGCTAATACCTCGACTGTAAAGCAAGAAATTCTGGAATAGATTTAGCAGAGTGAAACGCAAATGAGACTTCAGCAAATGAAAAGCTTGTAACTCAATTGATATTTACAATTATTTATAATAGGAAAGTGGAATCAAGGTAACATCACTGCAACAGTAAAAATCGAAGAATCCAAAATCGGCGATCATCACACAATGGTGGCAGCCGCTGACATGCTCAATGTGTACGAGGTAGCTTCCCGGCTTTCAGAGAAGAAAAGCGTTGAACACGCAGGAATAAACGCTAACACACTGAAGAACCTCACTCTCCAAAATGTAGAAATGTACTCAGTGTTCAAGGGAAATGACGACTATGTCTTTATGATTTCTGGAGACCCGTTGCTGGAGGACACACATTCGTCCGATTGCAAGGTTTTTATTCGCAAGGCCCCCAAGAAGAAAAGCGTATTTTCAGTCTTGTTGGAGTTTCAAAACGATCTGCCTTCCCGAGCTCTTTTAAAGCTGGTCAGTGACGACCTTTTCAAGATTCCATTCATCAACCATCTGATCGCAAAAACTCGAGTCTTTCGAAAGACCAGGACAAACTTCGGCTTTGTGGCCTCTACGGGAGATGTGGACAAACTACCACTTAGTTCCTTTGGCGATGGCATTCTGGCAGATGAACTACAGTCGCATATTTCCAAAGGCTTAACTTTGTTGCTTCCATTCCGTTTAGGAAGCGAGGACAAGAAACCAGTAAAAGTTGCAGTCGTGGTTAATCCTCCCCTTGTAAAGTTCATTACATCTCGCCACGAGACAGTCAGCGTCGCGCAAACCTTGCATGCTTTATCACCCAGTGCGAGGATAAGAGTGCTTCCTCATGGTTTTCCTAAACTTTCTTCCGTAGACATTGACCACTTCAGTTATGATATTGGCCAGGAGACGTTTACTGTCCATGCAAAGGTACCTGATACCATAGCTGTAATTCCTGGACTCCTCAACGTGTCTGAAGTTGACATTACCTTCCGACATCGCGTAGGAGATGAATTGAACACATGGTCATTTCAGGGCGATGGCGTCTCAGAGCTAGGAGGGGCAAAAGCAAATATCTCATTGAAAACAGAAGACGAAACCAAAGTCGTTTTCATCTCTGGGACCGCCGAGAAGATGTCAGTGAAATTACTCGCTGAACAATATGGCCTTTCCTTCATTCCAGATGCGGAAAGTCAAGCAATTATCCAGAATAGTCAAATGAGTGATTTTGATTTTATACAACCAAAGATCAAGTCAGCTACTTCAGAAAAGCAGAAAAATCGATACATCCACATCTCTGGTCTTGGGAATTTCCCTGGCGTAGACAAGACTACTGAAGCTGAGGCGGTGGTATATGAGGACAAAGGGCAATTGAAAACTTCTGTTGGATTTATATTCCCAAAGATTCCAATGCCGTCCATCATCGAAGCAATTACAGGAATAGATGTGGATATGCTGAAGAAATTACTAAGAAACAGTTTCAACACCTCGCTAGTTCTTTCCTTAGACGACGATGACTCTTTGTTCGAAAACCCGACACTCTCAGGGCTATCATTCGAGAAAGGCATATCCATGGTCGGTTTGTTCCGAATGCCTGAACAATGCAGAAACGATAAAATGTGTATGGCCGTCAAAACAATGCTCGAAAGTGAGCAGTGGTATCGAGTCCAAGGTCTCGTGAAACGCGATGCATTTACCTTGGCCGGAATGATTAACCGAAACTACGTGTTAGGAAATGGTCTTGTACTAAAAGACAACATGATTAAGTTGGACATTAAGGACGAATCTTCTTTCACTATACATTCCAAGCTGAGCTTTCCCAAGGAACCTCTTTCGTTCGTTGGAAACATAAACTTTGAAAACGGAACTGTGGAACTGGCCATGAGAAGTGATGGAGCTTTTTATCGTTCGTACAAAGGAGGATATCTGACATTTGACCAACTCTCCCTCAACACTGAAATCATGAATTCCATCCCACTACAGAAACTTTCACTAACAGGCAGAATGACGATGGGAAGTATAGGAAGCGGACATGAGATAATGGCCCCTTGCTTGATTTCATACCATGCAATGGACCCGGACTTCAGTCGAATTGAATCTAAGCTAAACGACATGACCATGGATAAGCTTGTGCAAGCCATGGAAATACCGAACGCGACGCTTCCGTATTCGTTAGCCTACGCTCCATTCATCGGTGGTTTAAAGGTGTTTTATCATCCAAATTTAAATACAAAGTCAAATTTCTCCATTCGAGGAGCCCTTCACATTTTTGGTCGGTATTTCGACTGCTCCATCAAGATGAACGATTCTAGCCATCTTCACATGACTTCCTCTCACACTAAATCCCCATTTGTACTGTCCAGTGGTTTTATCGTAGTCCAAGAGAGTAAGGGGAATTCCAAAAGCGGTCCAAAGCTCGAGGTCGAGATAGCTCCTTTCGACGTTCGTGTCAAAATGATCGGTTTTGCTCGTGTTCTCGGAACAGGATCGCCAACGGAGATCAAGATCTCCGATAGTGGTACAGAATTTCCTGTGAGTGGCAATATCTTTGATATCTCATCGACGGGATTGTACATCTCATCTCCTGAAGTTTTAGGAACATCTGATACATCCTCATTCCAGGTAAGCTGAATGATAAATAATAAGAAATTAAAACTAGTCTTCTTGCATTAAAAACTGAGCTGAAACCAAGTTTTATTGCCAAAGAAGGAGGAAAAAATCAGTCGTCTGCTTTCTCAACCGCGACAAGTTGCTACTCAACCTAAGTAAGTAGAATGGATAGCACAGTGGTGAGAGCACTCGCCTCCCACCAATTAGGCCCGGATTCATTTCCCAGACTTGGCTTTACATGTGGGTCGAGTTTATTGGGTCTCTATTCTGCTCCGAGAGGTTTTTCTCCGGTTACTCCGGTTTTGTACTCTCATTGAAAACTAGCCCAATATATAGATTTAGCCAAGCCTAAAAGCGGGGCTCCCGTTTCTAAACCCAGAAAGCAATATAGTGTTCATGGAAATAATCATGCTTCTGCATAAAGTACAATCGTCATTAGTGTGTACAGTTTACAGTGATCAAACAGATCAAACACCTCTGAGCTGACTAGCAGTAAACAAACAAGCCTTGCAAACAATAATAACAATTTTAATCAACAACTAAAACTGAAATTACATGACTGACAATCTTTACTCCCTCTCTCTTCAGTTCAGAACAACAGCAGAAATCTTTAAAGTTGAAATTTTTAAAGCGAACCAAAAATTCACAGTTAAACAAAGCAGCTCACAACTGGAAACGCATTTCACAAAAAAAGCCTGTAAATTTGATTGTTGTTGCCAGCGCCAGATACATCCGACACGCTCAAATAAAGTGCAGCTGTACTTGCTTAAATTATTTCCTCTTCAGAGACTGATCACATAGCCTTTTTGCTGAGCAAAACTATCATTGTGTTCCCTTTCAGGCTTACGGATGCCTCCCTGGAATCCATCAACAAGTGCTTAAAGCGGTAGACACTCTTTTAAAGGCAGCGGCTGTTGAGGCTGATAACTTCATCCAACAGGCAACAGAGAATCTGAAGGAAGCCAAAAACTATTACAGAAAGGCCACAAAGAATGAGGAATTCTATCGTCAGAAACTGACTGACGAACAGACGATTTTGGACAAAAGAATCAGAGAAGTTTGGTTAGCAGAGCAAAGATACAACAGTAGCTGTGAACTGAAAGAATGTACACAAAGTAGGTGACTTTGCTAGTTAATTTTTTACCTGTCCAGAATACTTTTGGTAAGGTTTGCGAGAGGATCTTTGAGATTACGGATTTTGAGTTTCGTCAATTCATCCGGGTGCACAAGGTTTAGGTAAAATGTGGATCACCAGTTTAACCTATAGGTAAAAACGGATTCAGCCTGAGAACGGATTTTACCGGCAACATTTCCGAACAATTGCAGATTGCAGACAGACATTTGTTTACTCCCGTAAATGAGGGCACCATGAGAGCATTTGCTAGAAGCTGGCGCTATAGTTTTATGTGAGAATTCAAGATCGACTGTTCATACATATGGTATATGAGGAATGTCTAGAGGCTTGTTCTAAGGCCATTAGAAGCGTGGCATAGGCAAAGGAGCATTCAGGAGTTGTCCTTTTCCCCTAAATTATCTTAAGTGTAAGATTTACCACAGAACTTTCTCGTGTCATTGGAAGAGGGAATGTTCAATTCGTGGATTAACCCAGTGGAAAAAAAACTTCCTTCTCAAAAGACTTTTTCTTTTCTGACATAAGTGCCGTGAAGTCGAAATTAACCATCGGCTCTCTCTCGAATGAATACTTTTTAACAGTGACACAAAATAAAAAAAAAAGATGCACCTACTTTTTTGATATTCAATGCACAAGGTAGGGTCTCATTTTTGATCCATTACAATGAACTCCGGGCGACGAGGGAGCCCAATTCTTAATCCACTCAATGATATTTTTACAGCCATCAAATAAAGAGGTTTTCAAAAAGATCCTAGTCGTCCTGTACTTTAAAAAAAAAAAAAAACGTCCTCCTCTTTGAGGCAACTCAAGAGGCAATTCCTTCATAAAGAAATACCTCCTCCATATTACAATAGCGCTAAAAGGGCTAAAGCATTCCCTTATGAATAAAAAAATCACACTCTATCCCCGAAAAAACAACAAATCAACCGTCCCATGAAACGTACCCCTATTTCGTGTTCGTTAAATATGTCGTTTGCCCTTCAGGTTGCATTGGCTGTGCAGATTGGAATAAATGCTGCACACGAGACGTATTTGGCAGTTGCGTGGAATGCCCATCTTGGAATAAATGCTGCTATAAAACGGGGGATCCTGTTTGTGTTGCACGGAATCATGGCTGTGATCACATCAGGAAAGTAGCAAGTGGAAACCTTGAGGACGCAAGAGTTAGTACCAATCTTATCATTTACTATTACATGAAATTACTTCAATATTTCTGCATGCCGATACCTCAATTGATGCATTGGTAGTTAATAGGGATGATTTGGGTTATAAACTAACCATATAGGGCTGACTGGTTGATTTGAGGTAAATTTGCGTACTTTACAGTGTTCGGTGGAATTCGGTGGAATACTTTGGATTTCATCTTAAGGCAGCATCCTTGATATTAATCTCCTTGGCTTTATAAGTTTATGATGCCTGAGTTGTGACGGACTGCTTTGTTGCTCCTCAAAGAAGATCAGTTGTCATTGTGAAAAAGTTACTGCGCTAACAAATAGTAGCCTCGTGCTTGGTTTAAGTCGTCATCTTTAGCATGTTTGTCTTTCCGTATTGTTCTTGTTTTTAGGATATCTACCTGGATCAAAAACGACGAGTGGACAACATAACTCAAGCCGTTTTCGACTCTGAATTTTCAAAAGGCAAAACAAAAGCTGTGTTGGATGCTGCAGGGAAAGCTCTGTCGCTAATCGACAGAGATTCCACCATTGGAATCGAAGCATCAAAATCTATCAAGCACTATGGACTCGAGAATGTGCTTAAGATTCATAGCATCTGCTTTCAGGCCCCTGTGGATTCCTTAGCAACAAGCTGTATCAACATGAGCGTCAATGCCAGCGTTATGGGTTCCGATGAAGTCAAAACACTTCCTTTCCACGCATGTCTAAACAAAGAGCTAGTACCACGTTTGGCACGTTTTCTTGCTAATTATCTGTTCCCGGATATAGGATCAACCAAACAAAAAAGAAGCTTGGTCAACGAGGAGCAGAATTATCTTCCAGATGGAGAACCAGCCGATGACAGGCTAACGACATTCCTTCGAGGGCGAGGGTTATTACGAAGGACAAGAGACGCTAAGTCAAGCGATGAACGGGAGAACATTGAACCGTTTTGGGATCTAATTCATCAACATGATCCATTGAAGGAAGTGAGGAAGGCTGCACCACCCAGTCACCCAACTATGAACAACTTGAAAAGAAAGTGGAAAATTCCAGGTTTGTTGCTCTATGCGTGCAAGCTTAAGTTTTGTGGTCTCCCTAAGACAAGGCCGTCAATAATCGCACTTGTATCCCTCATGCTTTTTTCACTTATATCTACCAGATTCCCAAAGCACTGTTCAATGAGTACTTCATATTTGACTAGATATGAAGATCGGAAATCCCTTATCTTTTCACTTTAGGAACAATTCTCTTGTTTGCATTTTTTGCAAGAAGACATTTTGCTCCTAACATGAGAGGATGATTCTTGCTTGGACTTCTTCTTTGCATATTTCTTTTGCTTTTTCTTGGGGAAGGGTGTGAAGGGCAAATTCTGCCTACAGCCCCCGAGGTGTTGACCATGCATTGCAATACAAAACAAGAAAATTGCAAACCAATTGCCATTTGTTGGATTCCAACAGTTTCGAAGACAGGAAGGTGCAAGATTTTCCACCAGCTCTTGGATATCTGTAGAGATATGATGAAGACCGTGAAGAAAATGTATGGAACTTACATGTACGAGCGATATTTGTTTGCGAAGGAAAAGGACCGCTTTACAAGAAAACTCAAGCGGGTCACGAAACAACTGGAACTGTCGGGTAAGTCGACGAATAACTGACTAAAACCCATGATATTTAGAATTCAAAATAGATCAGTGTTTTTAAGAACCAGGCGTCGTCTCTAAAAAGACTGCTTTGGCCATTTTTTGGGCATACTGATTTTTATTTTTAAATTTTAACTTGGCTGGAGGATGCGACTCATTTTGATTCTTACGACTAGATATCAACAGAAACTATCCTAACTTTTAGTGGTAGCTTTCTGCGTTTCCTATCTGCTGCACATCAGTACTCTGATTGGTTCGTCGAATGCTTTGAATGTCAGTTTTTCCGATTGTATTGAATTTCCCCTCAAACAAGTGTACAATAAGAGAGGAAGCAAGAAACAAATACTAGGCAGTCTTGAAGCAAAATGATCACGGAATAAGAGAGATTTACCCTCTCGTTTGCGGCTTAAAGAAAAATTTGGCTTATCAGAATACAATAGAAACTCAACAGTTCTAAGGTACTTTTCTCGATCATTGTGTCCGAAAAGCAAGAATTGATTTCTGGCAAACAAAAAATTTATTTTTCTCCTTATCTATGTAGTAGTTTGTCTCGATCGTATTGTTATAATAGTTATCTGTCTACTTTGCTCTTGGGGTGAAAAAAGCAAAGACGATTGGGTCTGAAACGACTCGTGTTATTGCAAGGTCGTTTATGCCTGTACACACAAATTGAAGCTCGGCTTTTGATAAAAGTTTTACTTATATGAAGAATAATGGCTCTCGATAGAAAACCTGAATATATGGCTTTTGTCAATGGAACTTCAATTAATGCTTCAGTTGTTTATTTTCCCATCAGCTAGGCAAGTCTCTGGTACAGAAGACCAAATGGAAAGGATTGAGAGAAGTCTCAAGTTTGTCAGCGAAGGTGGGTTATCATAAAAGCGCTTTCCATATTCGCATCTTCATCACCGGATATTGTTTTGAATTTAGACTTGCCATGTATAGATCATACCTGTCAGAACGAGGTTTTCTCGTGGTCTTATATTTATGTGAATGGGAGGGATTTGCAATTCAATGAACAGAAAATTAATCCGTCAAGCCGTAGAAAAATAATTTTAACAGAAAAACTGGAATTCATGTCAAAACCGGCTTTTTCTTGTAGTAGATCGGTCTTAATGCAGCTCGTTCAGTTTTCACACAATTAGTATGGACCGGATATTTAACAATTATTCCATGAGCACGCGTTGGATACCAGTCTCATATCCAATAGAGTGTTTTCACTCACGCAATCAGTACAAACCTTGTTTTTCCACCGAAACAAAAGGAAACGTTAACATGATAATAGAGCTCAATTCCCGGAGGATTAGGTGGGTACACCAAGATGGCGGCCGGTCCATTGTTTGAGTGCACCAACATGATGGCTGCGACTTCACGTGAAAACACTCTATAAGCGTAAATGGAATAATTGTTTTGTTAAATTTTCATCAAATTCTGAACGTGTCAGATGTTGTGTCCCGGGAAATTTCGCTTCTCGCACAAATTGTTCAGGTTGGCAACCCTTGAATCATTTTTGATATTAGGTCATACGGTATATGAGCTGATAACCGAGATTGAGTGAACAAATTAGAACGCTCTAAACGCAATAATCTAATAACATACCATATCACGCTTTTACATCTGGCTAAGGTGTGGTGTTGTTCTTGGAAATCATTTATCGCGGTTAAAACTTGTTGAGAAGGGCCCTGGCAAACATTTCCCTATTGGAAGTGGGGCTACTCTCACAACGTATCATCATCATCATCATCATCATCATCATTCTCACTGTTAATAAAAGGTTAGCTTTTTGGTCCTAGATAACGTTAAATAAAGGGAGAAATTCATTGGGGCGGGCGTACTATTTATTAACGCCATTTTTCCCTGTCGAAGGTGTCAAGAAATGGAGCAAAAAATGCGAAGAGGAACTGAAGCACCAGGAATCAATCAGTGTAAAGGCCTGGGTCAAAGCCATGGACAGCAGAATTACGTCACTCGGTGGAGAAGGTGTACAAAGGTTCTTGGGTAATCTGTTCCGTGCATTTGACGGTTTGTTTGAGAGTTCATCTCTGCCCTCAAAGGCAGCTAAGAAAGCTGTGACAGTAATGCAAGGAGTCAGGCAAATTAAAGCGGTGAGTTGCCAAATCCTCGGTTTTATTAAGCCTGGTTTACACTGCTTCATAAGCATAATCATAACGAAGTTCACACTTGTTGCATAAGCGTAAGAGAAGTGACATGCGCAAGCACAGTTAGCTCCAGCAAAGACTCGGTGGAGAATGGGACGATCTACGTTTCCAAAATGGAGGATGAAGAATCCATACCTGCTACGTCACTACGTAGAAGAAGACGACGTCGACAAGAGAGAGAACGGTGAGAGAGTGGGAGCTGTTGGGTACGGGATATTTTCCGAAAGAGGAAAGAACAAGGAGACTTTCATAATCTGGTATGGGAACTGCAACTAGCGGACCGGGAATTTTACTATTTCGGGATACTTCATCAAACGATTTGTGGTAAAGGCAGGGATACTTGCGAACCGCCTCAGCAAGTTTCTTGTAAAAAACATTACCTTTGGACGCCATTTTTAGCACTATCATGAACTTGGATATCCGCTGGCATAAGAAACAGCTGACAACTCGGTCTTATAGCTTTCTGTGTATGATGCACCCGGTTTACACAATAATTACCGTGACATGAGCATAAGAAAACGTAAACGATTCCTTTTTCTTATTCCTAGGCTTATGATTATTTCATTCCCGCTTACTCTGTTTATACTTATTCTTATGTTTATGCTTTTGCTTATGCTTTTGTCACAGTGTAAACAAGGCTTTAGCGTTGTAGCAGTATTTCCCATGAGAGCTAAAAAAACAGCAAATGCATAAGAAAAAGGAATCGTTTACATTTTCTGATCCTTATGACGTTTATGCTCATGTCACATTAATAATTGCGTAAACCGGGTGCAACATACACAGAAACCTTAGACCAAGTTGTCATCTGTTTATGGTTAGACTTCACTTCTTTATCCACAAAAGGACGAAAAACCACAGGCTCCATCTCCACGAATAACGTAAGGCGTTTATTGATAACCAACACACTTTTCGGAAAGAGGGGCCGCAGTTGTTTTGGTCAAGCATTTACAATAAGAAGTCAGGGAAGGGACTCCGTGATTTTCCATCGAGGCTCTTTAAACGTATTTTTTGAAAGCTTTTCCATTTTTTTTTACAGGCATTCGACGAAGTCTTCACGAAGGACAGCACCCTTGGCCGCGCCAACTATCACGCAGACAGAGTTCTGTATAATATAGCGGAAATAGCTGATGTGGAAATCTACTGCCACAAATAAATAGTTTAGTTATTCTCTGCATTTTGTACTATATAGCGACCAGAGAAAGGACACAAAGATGGCATGCCTTCTCCAAAATATTGTTTGATAGGACGAGTGAGTGACGCCTCATCAAATTGGTAGCGGATAGACGAATTTCAGAAATCGAATTAAAACAGAATATTACGAACGAGTGACAGTGCAGGGAGCCTTGATCACATGACAACCCTTTTGGACTATACGTAAGATACGTTTAAGTACCTCCGAGTAAATAGGCATACCAACTGTATCTTGTGCTATTAAAATTGTTTACACAACAGTTATTCCGTTACTGCAGCGTCCTTATGAAAGTTAGTCCAAGAGTGACGCCATGAATTTCCATCCACGATGTGAAGAGTAAAATTCATTACTATCACTAATAAATTCACGTCTGGTGAAACAGAAGCAGACGTAAACTGAAAAGGGCTCCCATTTGAGCGGACTTCTAATCTTCCAGTAAATCGATCGCAGCATTTGGAATTAACCTACCGATCGTAATCACGTATTTGAACATTAAGAAATAGCATTGGATTGTATACACACGATTCCACGCAGCAATTTAATTGTATAAAACCGAAGATGAAATCAAGAGAATTGAATTATAGTAATAATCTACCTTAAGATATCCTTAATTAATATTTGGAATACTACTTAGTATTCTTGACGAAAGGTTGGAGATTTCTATGGTTGAAACTCTTGGTTTGGGACTTTTCAAATAGGTCAAACTTGTTCCTCAACTTAATCTTAATATCTTCCACAACTAAAGCAAGTTGAAAAGACTGTTTGTTTCGATGCACAACGCAGACTTTGAGACCTCTCATTTCTGTGAATTGGTTGCTCCTTCTTAAGTCCCACAACAACTAGTTTCAATTATAGAGTCACTCTTCAACGAAAACTGTGTCGACTCTCGATCAGTTTGCATGCCGTAACCATTGTTAGCCTCAATTTACATGGTAATTTCTGTCACAAGTATCTTAGGCTTTGCTCGGTGTGGATAGCGGAAGAGCGAGAGCCACTGAGCAGCAGAGATTCACGAAACCAAGACGAGTATTTGAAAGTCATGCACGAGGAAATATTCTTATGGTGAATATTCGTCGCATGTAAAAGTTGGCGCATCAACGTTTAGGAAAACACTTTGCATAAATTAAACTTGTCACAAAAAATGACCCCATAAAACTCGTTGGTTTGGATGTGGCTTGACATCTTTACTTTTAAATTAATCCTTTAACGACCGAAGTATCCATTTTACATCCATTTCGTAGCAAAAATATTGTTAAAGGTGTACGTTTTCGACTAATAAAGAACTGTTACATTTTTGTTGTCTGTTCTTCAAATCCCCTTCCTCTTATAGGGAAGCCCGTTAAAGTGCCCCTGTGATTGAAAAAAAAAATCACTTCCTTTTTTTTCTTCAGATTTTGAAAAAATGTTTGCTTAACATCTGACTGGTAAAATTTTGAGCTTTGATTTTTATCGAAAAGCCATTTATTTTGAGTGTAAGTTTTGGATTTCACGGTCCGCCATTACTCACGGTCAAAACTGACCGATTGGACCTCAGAGGGTTGGATCCAGGGAAAGTGACGTCAAGAGGCTCACTAGCTTAAAATTTCAGCGAGTGAATGCAGCTTATTATATAGATGCAAAACGCGAGTTTAAAAGTCTGAAAGCCCAAAACTCCCGTGCTGCATTCCGCGGCGTATACACGCATTGCATTCTTAAATTGGTGAGTCTGTGACGTCATTTTCTCCTCGATCAAGCTCTCTCTCGAGGCTCGTTTACACAGAGCGATTTTATCGTGCGACAAGAGCTGCGATAAAATCGCAGCAAAGTTGCACTAAATTTCGAGGCATGTTCGAAGTTGAGGCGACAAGACTGCGATTGGTCGCGCTACTAATCGCAGTGAAATCGCCGGCTGTTCACACGCGCGATTTGCTGTCGCCGTAAAATCGCCGTTCGATCGCAGCTCTTGTCGCGCGATAAAATCGCTCTGTGTAAATGCGCTTTCAAGATCTTAAAGTTAGTAACAGCGGACCATTAAATAGGAAAATTCCAGTTAAAATAAACAGGTGTCTTTTTCAAATCAAGGCTTAAAACTTTGGTAGCTTAGATTTTAGTTAAAGAAAGGTTACGTTTATACAAACGTTGGCCGTGTAGCACTTATATTTTAATCAGAGTTAACTGAATAGAGGGTAATGTGAAGTGCTAGATTTCTATCCCATATGAACCATGTGAGCGCCAGCCCCACTGATGGAAATGGGCCCACACAAGACCAGAGAAAAACTCTGACCAGGGCGGGAATTGAACCCACGACCTTCGGGCCAGATCTCCGCGGCCCTACCGACCAAGCCACAAGGCCAGACGGGAGCAGGCCGTGGGAACTGAAGATGTTAAGGTCACGGCAATGAACATGTACTAGTACAAAGAAAGGTTACGTTTATACAAACGTTGGCCGTGTAGCACTTATATTTTAATCAGAGTTAACTGAATAGAGGGTAATGTGAAGTGCTAGATTTCTATCCCATATGAACCATGTGAGCGCCAGCCCCACTGATGGAAATGGGCCCACACAAGGACAGAGAAAAACTCTGACCAGGGCGGGAATTGAACCCACGACCTTCGGGCCAGATCTCCGCCGCCCTACCGACCAAGCCACAAGGCCAGACGGGAGCAGGCCGTGGGAACTGAAGATGTTAAGGTCACGGCAATGAACATGTACTAGTACAAAGAAAGGTTACGTTTATACAAACGTTGGCCGTGTAGCACTTATATTTTAATCAGAGTTAACTGAATAGAGGGTAATGTGAAGTGCTAGATTTCTATCCCATATGAACCATGTGAGCGCCAGCCCCACTGATGGAAATGGGCCCACACAAGGACAGAGAAAAACTCTGACCAGGGCGGGAATTGAACCCACGACCTTCGGGCCAGATCTCCGCCGCCCTACCGACCAAGCCACAAGGCCAGACGGGAGCAGGCCGTGGGAACTGAAGATGTTAAGGTCACGGCAATGAACATGTACTAGTACAAAGAAAGGTTACGTTTATACAAACGTTGGCCGTGTAGCACTTATATTTTAATCAGAGTTAACTGAATAGAGGGTAATGTGAAGTGCTAGATTTCTATCCCATATGAACCATGTGAGCGCCAGCCCCACTGATGGAAATGGGCCCACACAAGGACAGAGAAAAACTCTGACCAGGGCGGGAATTGAACCCACGACCTTCGGGCCAGATCTCCAGATCTCCAGGACGGTTTGTTTGAGAGTTCATCTCTGCCCTCAAAGGCAGCTAAGAAAGCTGTGACAGTAATGCAAGGAGTCAGGCAAATTAAAGCGGTGAGTTGCCAAATCCTCGGTTTTATTAAGCCTGGTTTACACTGCTTCATAAGCATAAGCATAACGAAGTTCACACTTGTTGCATAAGCGTAAGAGAAGTGACATGCGCAAGCACAGTTAGCTCCAGCAAAGACTCGGTGGAGAATGGGACGATCTACGTTTCCAAAATGGAGGATGAAGAATCCATACCTGCTACGTCACTACGTAGAAGAAGACGACGTCGACAAGAGAGAGAACGGTGAGAGAGTGGGAGCTGTTGAGTACGGGATATTTTCCGAAAGAGGAAAGAACAAGGAGACTTTCATAATCTGGTATGGGAACTGCAACTAGCGGACCGGGAATTTTACTATTTCGGGATACTTCATCAAACGATTTGTGGTAAAGACAGGGATACTTGCGAACCGCCTCAGCAAGTTTCTTGTAAAAAACATTACCTTTGGACGCCATTTTTAGCACTATCATGAACTTGGATATCCGCTGGCATAAGAAACAGCTGACAACTCGGTCTTATAGCTTTCTGTGTATGATGCACCCGGTTTACACAATAATTACCGTGACATGAGCATAAGAAAACGTAAACGATTCCTTTTTCTTATTCCTAGGCTTATGATTATTTCATTCCCGCTTACTCTGTTTATACTTATTCTTATGTTTATGCTTTTGCTTATGCTTTTGTCACAGTGTAAACAAGGCTTTAGCGTTGTAGCAGTATTTCCCATGAGAGCTAAAAAAACAGCAAATGCATAAGAAAAAGGAATCGTTTACATTTTCTGATCCTTATGTCGTTTATGCTCATGTCACGTTAATAATTGCGTAAACCGGGTGCAACATACACAGAAACCTTAGACCAAGTTGTCATCTGTTTATGGTTAGACTTCACTTCTTTATCCACAAAAGGACGAAAAACCACAGGCTCCATCTCCACGAATAACGTAAGGCGTTTATTGATAACCAACACACTTTTCGGAAAGAGGGGCCGCAGTTGTTTTGGTCAAGCATTTACAATAAGAAGTCAGGGAAGGGACTCCGTGATTTTCCATCGAGGCTCTTTAAACGTATTTTTTGAAAGCTTTTACATTTTTTTTACAGGCATTCGACGAAGTCTTCACGAAGGACAGCACCCTTGGCCGCGCCAACTATCACGCAGACAGAGTTCTGTATAATATAGCGGAAATAGCTGATGTGGAAATCTACTGCCACAAATAAATACTTTAGTTATTCTCTGCATTTTGTACTATATAGCGACCAGAGAAAGGACACAAAGATGGCATGCCTTCTCCAAAATATTGTTTGATAGGACGAGTGAGTAACGCCTCATCAAATTGGTAGCGGATAGACGAATTTCAGAAATGGAATTAAAACAGAATATTACAAACGAAGGGTTGTCATGTGATCAAGGCTCCCTGCACTGTCACTCTGGACTATGCGTAAGATACGTTTAAGTACCTCCGAGTAAATAGGCATACCAACTGTATCTTGTGCTATTAAAATTGTTTACACAACACTTATTCCGTTACTGCAGCGTCCTTATGAAAGTTAGTCCAAGAGTGACGCCATGAATTTCCATCCACGATGTGAAGAGTAAAATTCATTACTATCACTAATAAATTCACGTCTGGTGAAACAGAAGCAGACGTAAACTGAAAAGGGCTCCCATTTGAGCGGACTTCTAATCTTCCAGTAAATCGATCGCAGCATTTGGAATTAACCTACCGATCGTAATCACGTATTTGAACATTAAGAAATAGCATTGTATTGTATACACACGATTCCACGCAGCAATTTAATTGTATAAAACCGAAGATGAAATCAAGAGAATTGAATTATAGTAATAATCTACCTTAAGATATCCTTAATTAATATTTGGAATACTACTTAGTATTCTTGACGAAAGGTTGGAGATTTCTATGGTTGAAACTCTTGGTTTGGGACTTTTCAAATAGGTCAAACTTGTTCCTCAACTTAATCTTAATATCTTCCACAACTAAAGCAAGTTGAAAAGACTGTTTGTTTCGATGCTCAACGCAGACTTTGAGACCTCTCATTTCTGTGAATTGGTTGCTCCTTCTTAAGTCCCACAACAACTAGTTTCAATTATAGAGTCACTCTTCAACGAAAACTGTGTCGACTCTCGATCAGTTTGCATGCCGTAACCATTGTTAGCCTCAATTTACATGGTAATTTCTGTCACAAGTATCTTAGGCTTTGCTCGGTGTGGATAGCGGAAGAGCGAGAGCCACTGAGCAGCAGAGATTCACGAAACCAAGACGAGTATTTGAAAGTCATGCACGAGGAAATATTCTTATGGTGAATATTCGTCGCATGTAAAAGTTGGCGCATCAACGTTTAGGAAAACACTTTGCATAAATTAAACTTGTCACAAAAAATGACCCCATAAAACTCGTTGGTTTGGATGTGGCTTGACATCTTTACTTTTAAATTAATCCTTTAACGACCGAAGTATCCATTTTACATCCATTTCGTAGCAAAAATATTGTTAAAGGTGTACGTTTTCGACTAATAAAGAACTGTTACATTTTTGTTGTCTGTTCTTCAAATCCCCTTCCTCTTATAGGGAAGCCCGTTAAAGTGCCCCTGTGATTGAAAAAAAAAATCACTTCCTTTTTTTTCTTCAGATTTTGAAAAAATGTTTGCTTAACATCTGACTGGTAAAATTTTGAGCTTTGATTTTTATCGAAAAGCCATTTATTTTGAGTGTAAGTTTTGGATTTCACGGTCCGCCATTACTCACGGTCAAAACTGACCGATTAGACCTCAGAGGGTTGGATCCAGGGAAAGTGACGTCAAGAGGCTCACTAGCTTAAAATTTCAGCGAGTGAATGCAGCTTATTATATAGATGCAAAACGCGAGTTTAAAAGTCTGAAAGCCCAAAACTCCCGTGCTGCATTCCGCGGCGTATACACGCATTGCATTCTTAAATTGGTGAGTCTGTGACGTCATTTTCTCCTCGATCAAGCTCTCTCTCGAGGCTCGTTTACACAGAGCGATTTTATCGTGCGACAAGAGCTGCGATAAAATCGCAGCAAAGTTGCACTAAATTTCGAGCATGTTCGAATTTGCGGCGACAAGACTGCGATTGGTCGCGCTACTAATCGCAGTGAAATCGCCGGCTGTTCACACGCGCGATTTGCTGTCGCCGTAAAATCGCCGTTCGATCGCAGCTCTTGTCACGCGATAAAATCGCTCTGTGTAAATGAGCTTTCAAGATCTTAAAGTTAGTAACAGCGGACCATTAAATAGGAAAATTCCAGTTAAAATAAACAGGTGTCTTTTTCAAATCAAGGCTTAAAACTTTGGTAGCTTAGATTTTAGTTAACATAGTTTTGAAATCCAAGGAAACATAACAATTGACTTTTTGTCATACGCGGGGCACTTTAAGTGATAAGCCGTTTACTTGGGTCTGGCAGTGTTGCTGACGGTTTAGCCTGAAACCATCTGAAATTCCAGAATAAGAAACTCAAACGAATCGTGGAGCACAGAGAGGTGACACCGATGTCTTTCTTAGTTTATATTGCTTTAATTTATTCCCTTGGATCGATGCATGCCAAAAGACAGGGAAAGAGGGAAAGGCCAAAGACTTGTGTAAGGTATTTGTCAGGGGCGGATCCAGCATTTTTTGAAAGTGGGGGCCGAACAAGAAAACTAAGCGCGCGTTAGCGCGCCTCAGTAGCGCCTTAGGCGCTACTTTCTAGGGGGGTCTGGGGGCATGCCGCCCCAGAAAATTTTGAAAATTTGGGTACTCTTACATGCACTCTGGTGCAATCTGGAACGTAAAGTATCAGGATTCCATATTGAATAATATTATAAGTTTAATATGGTTATAATGATGCATGGTTTTTGACTCTTCGCTCCAATGTCACAAAATATATATAATTATATATGTAGGCATTAAGATTTTACGTTGTTACAGTCTCTGTAAGATACGTTGACTGTAGACAAGTATTTCGCATCCAGTCTTCTTCCTTATTTCGAAAGGATAATATTAACTCCTGTAAGTTGAAAGTTTATTCGCACAACTTTGGTCATACTATTAGCGAAAAATCACGCTTTAGCTAAAAAAATCAAAAGCTCCAACAGACTGCTTACAAAATGATAAAATTATTGTATATTTTGACAAAAAAAAAAATCTCTGACGAACTGAAAGGGGGGGGGGGGGGGGGCGCGGCCGCCTCGGCTCCCTCCTAAATCCGCCCCTGTTTGTAGCTTTCCTTTAGCCTGATAAAAGGCGGCAATTTTTATCCGTTCCAGGTACTTTTTATGCCATGCAAGATGACAAATTCCAAGGGTAGTTTGTTCCTCATTTTTATTCAAGGCAACAATCGCAAGCAAAACGAATATCAAAAGAAGAGGAGGTGGGACTTTGTCCACTGGTTAAGAACGTCACAAGCCTCGTTAGTACTAGCTCATAACTGATTACATGATAGATTCACTTACAGGTGTGCCAAAAAACTCAGGTTGGGTCACCGAGCTGAGTTTGGAGATATTGCTCAATATTTCTAACATAATTTGTTTCAAGCTTACTCGATTTTTAATTGCATTTTAATCTTCGGTCACTGAGTATTACATGTCTCACGCGCGCACGGCTTCGGAATAAATGACGAAGACGGGGCATGGTGAGTTGGATGGCCACTCTGTTCAACAAATGTAGAACACACGCATGCTTCATGATCGCCAAATCAATGTGGCGGTACGTCGTTTATCTGGACAAGAGAGAGTCTTGTTGGCGCAATGTTGGCGCAATGTTGGCGCAATGTTGAAACCGTTTGAGCGGCCTCTGCACGAATTTGTTTTTGCGTCCAGCATTTGCCCAACACCCGTTTAACTTTTGTTGAACGAATGTTGGTCAAATGTTGAAACCGTTTAAACGGGCCGAGGTGCCTTTGAATAGGGTTGCTGGGCCATTTCCACCACCCTCTCTTCCTAATCTGCAGGTCAGCAAACAAAAAAAGACTCGTTACCAAGCCACAAACAAAGACTGGTTCCAAACCGAACTCAACGGTCGCCGTATCGTCTTCAAAGTTCGTGAGGATGTTTTTCATCATTTTATCGTTTCGTTTGGGACACTAACAGCCGACTGACCTCGCTGGCAGGGCTTCGAATGCACGCCAAGGCGATTGAAATTAAAGAAAAACCTTTTCCCTTGAATTATACCGTGGAATTTTAACCGTGGGAACATTTTCTCCACAAGGGCAATAAGCTTAGGCTTTTTAATTGAGAATTATTTCGTAAAAGTATCTTCTCAGGTCGTTTATCGGGATTCCCATAAAAATCCTTATGTTAGTTGTTTGCTTTCTCTCGCACTGAGCTTGGGGCGCCTGTGTCCTGTTGCAATACGTTACGATATATTACAACATGTTAGATGATGTTGGATCAAATTTGAAAACGGTCACAGTTTTCGTGCAACATTTTGGATGCTGCATGATGTTGTACTCGTTTGGCCACATTCACGTAACATCGTTGCACTAGGGAGTGCTCGCTATGTCCACTTTGTTGCACGACAGAGTCTGGGGCACATAAACATCGACACGTTGCGTTCAGCCAGCCCGTTCAAGGCATGTCGCAACATCATCCGACAATGTTGCAAAAAGGTGCGTTGAAATGTTGCGAGCGTTTGGCCAGGCCTAAAAGATTCAAACTCTGAGAAAACGCTAACTCCAAGAAGAGATATGGGAATTGCAGTCTCCATGTCATGAGTTCCTGCTTTGTTCGAAGCTTTAAGATCTACCTTTTCAAACAGAGAAAGAACCTCCACCCGCCCTCTCCCCGAACCGCCAACAGGCCGCCACAAAGCCGTTAATGAAAGCTTAAAGTGGTACTACGACCAAAAAAAAAATTGTTTTTCCTTTGGATTTCAAAAGTATGTTAACTAAACACTAACTCACCCAAGTTTTAAGTTCTGATTTTAAAAAGACACCTGTTTATTCTAGCTGGAATTTTCTTATTTATTGGTCCGCCATTAGTAACTTTAAAATCTTGAGAGGGCTGGGTCGAGGAGAAAATGACGTCAAACACTCACTAGTTTAAGAATGCAATGCGTGTGTACGCGGCCTAATTAATATGCAGCACGAGATTTTCGGGCTTTCAGACTTTTCTACCCGTTTTTTGCGTATATAATAAATTGCGCTTACAAGCTGCAATTTTAAGCTACTGACTACATGACCTCATTTTCTCTAGATACAACCCTATGAGCTCCCCTCTGCCAGTTTTGAACGTGAGTAATGACGGACCTTGAAATCCAAAACTTACACTCAAAATAAACAGCCTTTCGATAAAACTCAAAGCTCAAAATTTTGCTAGTTAGTTGTTAAGCGAACACGCTTTCAAAATCTGAAGAAAAAAAGGAAATGATTTAAAAGCGTTGCGTGACGCCACAGATTAATGATGTGACCATCATATAAACCTTTATTTCGAGGAGTGTGGACGGAATTAAAGCTGTAAGAAGTCATGGAAGATATACCATTGTTTAGATGACAAAAAAGTTTAATTTATACAATTACAACTTGTCCATTGAAAATTTTGCAGCCTCTTACCATGCCTAGAGTGACAAGTTTACTAACCGGAATCGGAATCAGTGGTGTGATCAGCACACCACACATCTGATGTAATATATTTAGGCTAAAAATGTTTGCAAATTTGATCTTTTTTCGTAGTCTTTAACCGGCAAACCAAGCTGTGTCACCAAGAAAAAACAGCTGCAGAGTTCCAAAGTCCAATTTCTTTCTTTTGACTCAATCTACGCACTGATAAATCATGGATCACGCCGAATTGCTATACAGAGACTTATTGTGTGATTTCTAAATTTCTTTCGGATAACCCGACCTCTTTTTGAGTTTCTACAATTCCTCCACTTTGTTTGCGAATATATCTTTGAAAGCTGGAAATTAAAACCACCCTTCGAAATCTACTGGTGCTTCTTATGGATGTGTAGCGAAACCTCTTCCACACAAAGACAGAAAGGGTTTTGTGATGAATATCATATCGTAATGAGAAGAATCCATTTATACGTCAAGTATCTACAGAGAAATTTTCGTTAAAATTTATCTACCGATTTTGTCTCTCATTTTTGCGGTAGTCACTGTGACAATATGGAGTTTAAGAAACCACGACGGCTACGGTGACGAAAATGTCACTTCAAAATATAAGTTTGAACTGTTCTAAGTATTTCATGATTGTTCCATCTTGTTTATATTATTCAATATGAGCGAACTGTCCTAAAACTGGATTGGTATGGAACGACAACGCCAAAAAGCAGTAATATTAGTGGTTACAAGAACCAAAATGATCGTGCTGCACGTGCAACACGCATTTTTGTACCTTTCTCTCCCGTACTCGGCAAAACTACTACGTGAAATGAAATGACCAAATTTAAGGTTTTGACGACAACGTGGACAAACTACGGTGAATCTTTCAGTCTCACTCTTTACTTCAAATCCGTTGCCGTAGCCGTTGACGTTTCCAAACTCCCTAATACGTAATCTTTCCGACGTTTGTTTTGTGCCAATAAAGAGCTCACCTAAGAGTTAATGCCAAAAATATGCTTGAAATATGCTGTTTGTCTAAGCTAA
>NC_090892.1:21263550-21276050 GCF_036669925.1 Montipora capricornis | reverse complement strand
TTTTACCCAAACATATCGCGCATGATGATATCATCAGTAGCAACTGGCATTATAGGAATACAAACACAGGAATTAATAGGATACCGGATATTTCGGCCAAAAATTAATGGGATACGGGATACTTCGACGCCCCCTCCCCCTCCGCAAATGGGGCCTCAGATATGCAAATCCCGCTACTTCACGATTCGATTCCATCTGTTAACGTGTCGAGCATGCGCAAAAAATGCTATTGAACATCACTGAGATGATCACTCAATGATATCACCGTATTTCACAGCAACCGAAGCAGTAAACCCCTCTGGTCCACAACTTGAGTTCACAACTGTGTCATACCTGAACAATAGGCCACATTGTCTTGGCCGGTTATAGCCTGGCCTGGAGGGCATGTGCCACTGGTTATAACGGGCTCTGCATACTCTCCTCTGGTATCGGATGGTGACATTGCCATTCCCTCAAAGTTATCGTATGCTTCGTTTACAAAACGGTGGCGAACTAAAAAAAAAAGGAAACACAGGGAAAAGGACAATTAAAACTTCACAAAACGGAGAAAGAAGCCCACACTATTTGCGTACAGAAGGTTAAAAAACGTTTGTAGTGAGGGTTTTGTTTAGGACTGGTTTTAAATAGAGCGTCGAAACAAATAAATATTATGCAATATTCAGATACGACTTTCAGGTTAAATTTTGCAATAATAGCTTGGTCTTTTTTCCTTTGTCTTATTCTCCGAAATTTAACTAGTGTTTATGTCCTAACAAAAAGTTAAATAATACAGCTTGCGCATGCTTCCTGTGCTTAGGTTTGTCGCTAGTGTAAGGCAGCCTTACTGCCTCGATCACGATAACCATCGTAACATTAAAAAATGTTTACCTCCACTATTGCCTCTTTTCTTTTTCTTTAGGTGGAAAAAGACTGCAACCGCAACAACTGCTATTATTATTAATAGCAAGGGAACCACAATGCCAGCAACTACGCCTCCGTTTATTGCATTACCCTTGTCTCCTCTTCCTGTTAAAAAAAAAAAAAAAAATAATAATAAATAAATAAATAAATAATAAGCAAACAAAATAAAAGTTTGAATTAGATTAAATTTACATAAACATTTAAAAATAAAGAAGTACAATAATGATAATGATAATGATAATGATAAAAATAATAATGATAAAATAATAAATAAAATAAAAAATAATAATAATAATAATAATAATAATAATAAATGGGCACCGGGGTAGAACAGGTTGCTGCTTTAGCCTACCACGGGAATATGGACGCTCCCACCCACCAGAGTCTTGGGTGGCACCTTTGGCAAGTGCCAACAACCCAAAAGCCACCCGTGTTAGGGTTACAACAACCTCATTTGATGAGAGAATGTCAAATATTGAATTTCACACTAACGACGTCAACGGGACTGGAGCTTGTAGTGAAGGTGCCGCGTCCGGCAGGTGTCCTGTGGATCAGCAGCGCAGGCCCGGTCGTCATCCTGCTACTTCTGAACAACGACAGAAGAGATTAGGATGGTCAAAGGAGGATAACAAACGGTTGTTTGAATGTTACATCAGGAGTGAGCCAGAGAGGCGAGGGTACTGAAAAAGATTGCTAGACCTGTGGAAAGCCCATAACATGAACAACGAACTAACAGAAGTCACCGAGCAAAGATTGGCTGATCAAGTACGCCAGATTAAGAACAAGAAGTGGCTAGAGATTGTGGATCAAGAGGAAGTAGCCATATGAGTAAGACATGAACATCAGGAGATTGACACTACAGAGCTCTATGCCAAAGATACACCAGACTATGAACATCAGGAGACTGAAACTACGGACCTTCTTACCACAGATACACCAGACCATGCAACAACATCTGATACCCAAGAAGAACACCAACGTGAAGAGGAACCCAGAGTTTGCACTGCTGAAGAATTACAAGAAGAGATAAGCCCAGAACTGGAAGCCCGTTGCGACAGGATCCTAGAAATTATACAACTAGAACAGAGAATAGGATTACCATCACTGAAGTCATGCAAAAGAACGAAGCTGAAAGCAGAAGTTGGAAAATTCAATGAAGCCGTCAAAAGGATTCAGACGCACAACATCACTGAACTGAATTCTTTACAGCTGCATATGTTACTACGAAAAGAATGGGAATGATAAAAGGGTGGAAAAGGAGAAGAAGTGAAGAGCCATTCTCGAAGAGAAGGATTAAGGGGAATATCGAAACTTGGCGAAAAGACCTGAGAAAGATTGAGGAAGTCCGAAGAGGAAACATGAGACTGAAAAAAAGAGACAGGGAAAGGTTGAACAGAAAATATCATCTTGAGGAAAGGGGCGCTTTATATGTCTCAGACATGTTGAAACAGAAGATCAAGGCAGGTGGAGTTAAGATCAAAAGATACGACGAGAGATGTCAACAGTTCAAACAGAACCACCTGTTTAGAACCAATCAGAAGCTGTTCTACAAAACACTAGATGGAAAGGAACGAGGAGAAACGGTGTTACCTGATCCCACAGAAGCAACCTCCTTCTGGAGCAAGATCTGGTCGGAGGAAGTCGGTCACAATGAGAGAGCATCTTGGCTAGAGGATGTAGAGGTGGAGTTCAGTACAACAGAGGTGCAAGAAGATATCAGCATCACTGTGGAGGATATTAGAAATGGAGTGAGCAAGATGGCAAACTGGAAGGCAGCCGGCCCCGATCTTGTTCAGGGGTTCTGGTTTAAGAAACTGACAGGATTGCACTCTAGATTGCAAGAATGCTTGCAAGACTGTATATGTCAAGGGAATGTACCAGAGTGGATGGTCAGGGGAAGAACAGTTTTGATACAAAAGGACACAGCGAAGGGTGCCCAGGCCAGCAACTACCACCCTATTGCCTGCCTACTCATGATGTGGAAGCTGTTGACATGAGTTATGGGACGAACTGCTAACAGATGAACAGAAGGGGTGCAGGAAGGGATCCCGAGGAAGTAAAGATCAATTGCTTGTAGACAAGGCAATCCTGATGAACTGCCGGAGGAGGTTCATTTTTGACAAACTTGTCAGTGGCTTGGATAGACTACAAGAAGTCATATGATATGGTGCCGCATTCATGGATCCTGAAATGTCTGGAGATGGTTGGGGCAGCCAAGAATATGATCTCTATAATCAGCAACAACATGTGGTGAACTGGAAGACAGTATTGACATCAGGAGGAATGGCTCTCGGGCAGGTGGACATTAGGAGAGAAATTTTTCAAGGTGACTCCTTGTCACCACTACTGTTTATAGTGATCATGTTACCCTTGACCCTAGTACTACGAAAAATGAGAGCTGGATACAAACTGGGAAAGGACATGAAGCTCATTAACCACCTACTATTCATGGATGATCTGAAGCTGTACGGAGCAAGCAAAGATCAACTAGACTCACTTGTTCAAGAACTAAGGATCTTGTAGGCTAGACAAGTGTGCTGTCCTGGAAATGAGAAAGGGAAGACAAGTTGGCAGTAGCGGAATAGAACTACCCGACGACCAGCATATCGGGGAAATAGAAGAGGAAGGCTACAAATATCTTGGCATCTTGCAGTTGGACCAGACTCTCAACACCAAGATGAAAGGCAAGATAACATCAGAGTATATCAGAAGAGTCAAGTTGTGTAGATCAAAACTCAATGGAGGAAATTTGATCGGTGGCATCAATACCTGGGCTGTAGGTGTAGTACGCTACAGTGCGGGGATTGTGGACAGGACAATGGAGGAGGTAGCTACCCAACATGGATAGAAGAACTATGAAGATCTTCGCAATGAATGGCTGTCTGTACCCCAGGAGTAATATTGCGAGGCTGTACCTGCCGAGAAAGGAAGGGGGAAGAGGACTGATCGGCATCGAGGAGTGTGTCAGAGAGCAAATCCCTTCATGGCTACCTAAGACAGAGAGAGCACAGAGTAGATGCTTCAAGCTGCGTTGAAGGAAAAAGTGATTGTTGAAGAAGAGAGTCTGCAGGACTATGAGAGGAGGAGGAAAGACGAGAAAGCTAAAAACTGGAAAGAGAAAGCCCTACAAGGTGCGTTTGTCCAACAAATATCAGATGAATACTTATTTCGCTATCTTTATTCTTAAAATCAAAGTTCACAAAGGTCAGGCTAGCTCAAAGAGCTCATCTCATTCCTCAAAGTTGTAATTTTTCTCACTGGAGACTCGATCCTTTTCTCACAAATCATTGTCTGCAGTATTTTGCAATTATATGAGCTCTGATGTTTGGATGGGTTAAACATGCAGAGACTGTGACAAAGGTGTGTGGTTTAGAAATTGCTTTGCCGAACCGTGGTATCCCACGTCAACAGATGTCCAGGATTGACCCTAATTAGATGCACGGGGGTTTCAATAAGCGTCGCGAAGTGTCCCGTTGCTCGTCTCCCCAACTTCAACATCACTTGTGTTTCGGAATATTGAAAACAAATTGCGATTTTGAGACGGCAATACCACCTTATATTGACGGCTAGTTGGGAGAAAATATCATCCATCATTTATAAGGATAAATAAAACTGTAAACTAATCAACCCGCGCCTGATCGAAATTTCAATTCTTTCTACCCGCGAAACGTCTTTGCTTGCGTTCGTCAGCAACCCATTTCAGTGCAACGACGTCAATTTCAACATTAGAACCAATCACAGACCGCAAAAGTGAGACGGCAATACCACGAAATATTGACGGCTCGCGCATAGGCAAAACTATAAGAAGATCGCGATACAAACAATTAATGTCACAAAGTGTTCCCCAAGTAAAGCTTGTCAAGTAAAGATAAACAGCTACATTTAACCTCAGCTAAAAATAATGCTAACCTTTAGTTACCCTACCTTATTGTTAGAAATAGGTCGTCAAGGCTTAGACTTAAAGGGACACTTCATGTTGGATGTCAAAATTGGGTGTGCATTTAATTAGGTGCATTTTTGGACATAAGCCCCGTGTTAAGATTAAAAACAATGCTAAAATAACTTTTGAAACTGGAATAATCATCAAAGTAAGCAACTTAAGCAGTTATAAATAATAATAATAATGAATAATAATAATAATGATGATCAGCACAACATCATCATCATCATCATGATAACTTGCAGTGGCAAAAGCTACAGTAGCTTTTTTCGGGTCGGCTTATCTCTCAGTTTCCAAAGATCTCTGTTGAGAGTTTACAGTCTCTCAACTTCGTGGTCAAATCAAATATGCCCAACAATGCAGGTATTTAGATGCATGCTGACTTTAATAACTCCGTGTCACACAGCTTTACTTCACTACGTCAACATTACTCGCGTCTCGGAATACAGTGATGTCACAAACTGTCCCCTAAACTCCGGTCCTTAAGTGAAGGTAAACAACAGCTGTATTTACTTCCAGGTTATCTGGTGACGTAATTCGGAGGACTGGGAAGAAAAATTTTAACGCCGTATCCCACAACCACGCGCGGCCTTATTTTGGAATTCAACATGGCAGAGTCGAGGCTAGAGCTCGTCGGGTCTTCTTGAATGTTCATTCAATAACAAGAAATGTTGTAGACACGGAATGATCTGTTGAGTTTTGGCGATGGAAATACTGCAGGGAGTTTGGAAAGAACACCTAAGGCCGCGCGCGGTTGTGGGATACGGCGATAAAAGTTTTCTTCCCGGTTGATATTAACAGGACACTTCGTTTTGAGCATCAAAAGTAGGCGCGTATCTAATCATTTCAATTTCTGAACAAAAGATACGGATTATCATTATATTCAATCGCACCTCGAATTATCCGAGATAAGCACTCCGAATAATCAAGAGGTTCGACAAAGATTGCACATTTTAACCTTAATAATGTCAAAGGTGGAAAAATACCCAAAAAATGAAACACTTACTTGCTTCATTAATGTTGACTTTCCCTAAGTAACAAGCAAAAACAAAATAATTTTTGGAGTTAATGTAACTCATTGTTCTTGTTAAGAAACCTCCACTCGTGCTGAAGAAACTCGTCACAATCAACTTTATTCATTTTAAAAATCAGTTTTAGAATTGCATATTTTCGCTTTCATTTACCCGGGTGCCACCATCACCATCCGTGACGTGTTAAGGTTGCCCTATTGTTCTGAAAGAAAGAGCTTGAAACAAGATGTGGCGACTTGAAAACAAAAGAAGCTCTTTCAGATTCATTCCTTTCGGATATAAACGACTTCATTGAGAAAAAAAACTTAACCAATTTTTATTGTTAAGATTATTTCCTGCGGTTTAGTTTTCTTCCTTTTGGAGTGGAGGCTCCCATTGAAAACACAGCAACATCAGCAAAGTTCGAGATTCTACTATCGCATAAAAATAGAAAGTTGGGGCAAATTCTCTTCAGACATTTCTGGAATAGAACGCATAAAGTAGCAAGTTTACCTGTTTTATTTATCTATTTTTTATTTATCTATTTCCGTTTCTGGAGTGAATGGAACAATACCCTATGACAACAGAACGCAACGCAACAGTGCAGTTTGACTCGGGTGCTTCCCAGTAAACAAATTCAAAATTCGGCATGTCCAATTGAACGAGCACAAGTTTGCACAGCATCGCTCCAATCAGTGAACACAAGACCGAAAACAAAAATACATAAACAACAATTTGGTCGAATGGAAAGCCTGGGAATTTTCCGAAACTTTTTGCTAATTTCAAAGCGTCCTTGGTATTTCCAGAACACGTAAGCACGTAGGTTTTTGTTTTGGCGCGAACATCGACCAACTCCAAAGTCGTACCCAGACTATACCGAGTGTTGATTCCAAAGATAGCTTCCAAGTTTTCGGAATGTGTTCTGTATACAAACGTATGTTGCTAGTCATAAAGATTCGTTTAGTCTTAACCGAGACAGACACAAACAGAATCAGTAGACTTCCAGCTGCTATGTGAACAAAAGGTAGACTCCGTTGAAGTCTTTTCGGAGAAGCCCTATAAACCGTTTACCCATCTCACAACCTTAGCTCCTAAACTGGAAGAAACTTGAACAAAATACGATAGAGAGTAAGGCACGGAGTTTTCCGTGATTTGCTCTGTCGCTGTAAAAAGGCTCGCTATCAATTGGGGCTTAGCTGTGTTGTCTGATTCGTACCACTTCGGCGGGGATTCGAGTAATTTAAACTCAAAGAGTAAATAAGTAAAAAAGCACCCAGGGACAACAGAAACAGGGTAACTAAGGCCATTGGCCGAACGTTTCCAAAGATAGGCAATTTAAAAGACGAACACTTCAAGAACGTCACGCTACGACAAATCTTTTTATCACTTACTCGTAGTAAAATCTGGAACAGTACCTGAAAATAAATATAAAAATAAAAAATAAGAACAAAGCTAATTCATTACCAATAAGTTAACATTTGACGATAAAAATAGTCCTAAATTTACATTGAATTTGATTGGTAGAAACCGTAGAAATTCAGGAACTGATGTTACAGTTCCCTGTTTCCCGGAGAAATCCGGCGATTTTTTCCCACTGCCTTTGGTTCAGTCATCTTGCGAAACAACCTTTCGGCTGTGTCAGAGCAGTGAAGGATCAGTCCCCGTTGAAAGAAAAATAGTTTTTTTTTGCAAGAATATGCAACCAAGAGCAGCGCATATATGGATTAGTAGTTTCTAGTTAGTTCTTTTTATTCTACACCATTCACTTATACATTGATGCTGAGAATGAATGCGTTACCTTGGCGGGAGGAGAATGTTGACGCATGCGTAGACAAAGCACTCATGGGAGTCACGGTTACTAAAAGTGATTATGCAAATAATCAATTGCTGTTAGTCATTGGTGAAAAGTCAAAATTACGAACCGTTAACGGATAAAGTGATTAAAGCAAACAAATGCTATTTCGACTACAAGGGCAGCTTAAAAACTAAATTTCTGAAAGATAATGTGTTCATTATTCCCGAAATTTAAACCGCAATGACCAAAACTACAGAAGCAGGGTCTTAATGTCTTAGTCACAAATCTGCGTCTTTTGGACACAATTCTGAATCATGCCACATATGTATGTCTTTTTAAAATGATCTAGTGCGCCGGGTTATTAATATTACAGAGTGAAGATAGTGACAAACGGGAAATCAGGAACCGAGCCGGCTGTCCCAGCATGTTTTAGGCCTTTTAGCTTAAGTCCAACAAAAAAAATGCTACTGTAGCGTAAGTCAGAAACAATTTGTCATCGCGTTATTTGTGATTGACCCCTCTTGTGCCTATTCGAAAAAGGAAATAAAATAAACAGATTGACAGAGACAGAGATGAATGGATGAATAAACGATAATAACATCAGTACTCGCTTGATTGATGCATTACTGGTTTCAGTAAAAATACCTCTCTCGTATCGCAGATAAAATCCTCTTCCGGAGTTCACTGAATCAGAAGTGAAGAGAACTTGCACCAAATTCCTCGTCGACAAAAACTCCCAAGGTACCTTGTTTTCGTAGGAAGTTTCACTCGATACCCCATCACTCACTAATAAAGTGTCTCCCAGTCCTCCTGACTGTGCTGCATGCGAAAGGTCCGCCTGTTGAACTGTGACCTTTATTAGAAAACCCGGAGCGACCCGAATGTTCCATCGACAAACAAGATCATTGGGATAACCGTAAGGATGGCGTGGACTTCGCACAAAGCCAGTGTTGTGAAGCCAATCAAGATAACCAAATGTTGTGTTGACTGCGTGTGGTATACCATTACAACCTACAATAATAATAATAATATAATAATAATAATGACAATGACAACAATGACAACGATGACGATGACGATGACGATGACGACAATGACGACGACGACAACAACGACGACGACGACAATGACGATGACGACAACGACGACAACAATGAACTTTATTGAGGTGTATTTAGCATTGGCGAACGTATTGGGGACACAGGGCAAAAATCACATAAAATCAACTCAACTCAGTCATATCAAATCGTAGGTCGGTTTCTGAGAAGAGGGGAGAATCGGAGTACATGTACCCGGGGGAAAAACACTGAGTGCAGAGTTGAGAAATAACAAACTCAACCAACATATGATGCCGAGTCTGGGGGTCGATCCTGGAACACATTTGTGGGAGACGAGTTCTCTCAATGCACCATCCCTGTTCCCAATTAAAGGCAAAAGATCGCTTCAAAAAAAGCAAATTCAGTTTGTATAAAAGTAGCATTCAGAGCACACAAACAGCAGAAACGAATAACTGAAGAAATGAAACAAATTAGTTATGTTTAGTTCTTTTTGCATATCTTGCTTTCTCTGCGCTCTTATAGCCTTATTGGTCAACTGGGTTCTTATTTAAGTTCTCTCACCTAGTCATTTGATTATTTTTTAAAATTTCAAATTGATACCTGTGAGCGAGTGAGCGAGTGAGTGAGTGAGTGAGTGAGTGAGTGAGTGAGTGAGTTACTGAGTGAGTAAATGAATGAATGTACTCAGCCCCTCGACTGTTCCTGTTTTTAACGCCTCTGTCTCAAAAAGGGTGTCAAATTGTGGCCTTACTAAATAACAGCTTTTGTCATCAAGTACCTGACATGAACTCTCTTGGGGCCTCAAAATACTGCAGTTTGTGGGCTACACAAGTTAAGTGGTTTTTCTTAAATAAAAGGGCGTTTATTCTTTCACCTTACAGATTTTAGTCAGTTAACAACACTTTGCGTTTTCTGTACTTGGGCAAAGGAATGTCAATCTTCAATTTTGAAAGAAAAATCACAAAGGAATTTTTCAACGTCATCTCCGAATACACTTATGCTTCTCTCCAAAGCGGTCCTTGGTGAAACGTATGATCTAGTTTCGGTAACTTTTAACAGCGACATTCGGTAATCACAAAATGAGAAATCTCGAGAAGCAAACGACAATGTTCCGTACAAGTAAAGATATTTCACTCTAGGAAAAAGCTTTTGAGGTTTACTTTCTCTTAAATATGGACAGAAAAAAAGGAAAACCTACCTCCTTCTGCTCTTTGAATTTTTGGTAGATCTGAGGGTAGAATATGTGTGTTTACAGACTCTGTGGCTGAGGGTATCGGGGTGGGAGCACCTGCAAAGAAATAAACTTTAAATTTGTGGTCTGAGGAAAAAAGGCTTCAACATTTGCTTCAACAACCGTTCGATTTTGTTGAAAGCCGTTGATTGAACGATGTTAAACGATCTTGACGACTTCAACACATCGTCAACATTTGATTCAACAAAGCTTCAAGAGAAGCCTTGTATTCAGTCCCAGGCTGGAAACGTGGTTGTTACTATGGATACGGACATGAATACGTCAATGAAAGATCGATTAGAGCCCACGCGTATACCAAACAATGTTGAAGGCTTCAACTTTGTTCAACATTCGCGATAGCAAAGTTTAAACGCTTTTAAACTCATTCAACATCGATGCAACATGCTTCAACACGGTTTAAAAGGGGTGGCAAACGGTTTCGACATGTTCAGCAAAATAGATTCTACGATGACTGCAAAGATTCTCTAAGCGGACAGACACATAAATTTATAAGTTATGCGATAATGACGCGATCTTGCTCGCGTCAGATTGAAGTTTCTCATGAATTGCGTTATAACATTGTCAAAGTAGTCTGCGGATCCACTCGGCTAGCGCCTCGTGGATCCACAGCTACTTTGACAATGATGACACAATTCATGATCAATAACAGGACAGACGCATGAAAAACTGACATCCTGATGTTGAAGCAGATAGGCCATTTTACGGATACGGTGGCCATTTTGAAACCCATTGTTTCAAATAGCTACTATGGTATTCTAAGGGGGCAAATGCAAACTAGGTTGCCTCCTCAGAATTCCATAATAGATATACGAAACAATGGATATGAAAATGGCCCCCGCATTCGTAAAATGGCCTGTGTTGAAGTTGTTTGCCCTGCCCCTTCTATGACGTAATAGTAATTTTACGCATTCTTTACTTGTAGCGTTTCATACTCCATGGTATAAAATGATTAACTGAACTTATTCAGGGTTCATACTCTTTTAAGCTCTTCAAATTCCATGACCTTCAATGACTTTTTCCATGACCTTTTCTAGCTTTCCATGACCTTAAGTTTAGCTGTCACGTGAAAAAACTTAAAAAAACTATCCTTGTTTTAGGATATTCTCTGAGATAACTCAGTTCAAATTTGAATAAATTAACGTCCTCTGTCCGCCAAACTTCCGATTGTTTGATAGAAACTCGTCTTTGTTTCATTTTATCCTTGCTTTGACAACTGCAATGATTTATAATTTTAACTTTCTATGACTTTCTATGACCGACCATATAATTCCATGACTTTCCAGGCCTGAAAAGTGAAATTCTTAAATTACATGCCTTTCCAGGCTTTCCATGACCCGTACGAACCCTGACATGGAGCTAAACACACGCGATTACAAAAGCATAGAACGGTTTACATAAATGTTATTTCTGGCGTATGAGCCTGCGAAGAAGGCAGAAATAAATATTTCGACGGCACGAGATACAACAGGGCCTGGGTTCTAGGCCGGGTGCACCATGGGTAGCCATATCGGGGGTATCTAAAGCTGCGTATAACACGTGTACGTCATCTAGGCTTCTGAACCAACCTCTCCTTGGTTTTTTCCTTTAATTTTTGTTTTTTGCTTTTGTTTTATGTCCTCCTTAGGAGCAGGCTATTCTCGATTACATTATAAAGTCCCGTAGGAAGGGCTTTGAGCTTGAGCCTTGGTTCCTACCCAGATTTCCTGCCCGCAGTTTTTCCCTTCGGGGTTTTTTTGGGCAGGTTTTTTCTGGCCTCCGTCTTACCGCATTTGTTTTAGTTGTAAGCGGTAGCTCAGCTCTGCTAGTTTTCTTATCTTATGTACTTGTTTGGTTTTTCACAGTTGTCTAGATGTTCCTTTACTTAATATATTTACGTTAGATGTATATGAAATTAATCACTTGATGTTTTATATGCTTGTTTTCTATGTATTATTAGTTCAGCTGTCCTGTGACGCATCTTTAAGTGGCGAGATTTGCCTAGCTTTACGTAGTTTGATTGCTTACAATGTGACAGACTTCTTGTAAGGGGTGTTAGGCATTTGTTTACCCTTGTTTTCGTACCCTAGCCTTTTCTGGTAGCCTAACTGGCAATTGGCCTACATGCCTTGTTGGGTACGTTAGTGAACGATTTTCAGTTTTTTCCCGGCGCTCAGCCTCTGCGGTCCTTCAGTGTTCCCTGTCCCAGTTATTCGTTGATCAGAGTTTTATTTAGTTTCCCCAGCCTAACTGGCAGCCTAACTGGCAGCCTAACTGACACTAAGCCTGCGTGCTTAAATGGGGGATTCAGGTCGATATCGACCAGATGTAGCGGTTCTTTCAAGTTCTTTTCGTGAAAGCTAGTTTATTTACGAGTGTTGTACTCTAGTTATTTACCTACTGCTGTATTTTATACGTACTTTAAAGGGTGGTTCTCGCCAAGCCGTCCCAAAATAAACTTATTTGCCTTTACATTTTGTCTGTTGATGTTGTGTAGTGGAGTCTAAATACATTTCTCTTATAAAGAGGCTCGAACTAGTTTCAACGCTTCCAAGTGACGCTCTTATTA
>NC_090892.1:21253550-21258550 GCF_036669925.1 Montipora capricornis | reverse complement strand
AATGATAATGAGGGTAATGAAAATACTGACCTGTATGAAAATGTTTGAAACTGACTTTTACTCTTGTTCCAGCCGGGAGAGTAATAACCCAGATACAAACAACGTCATTGGGATAATTGTTAGGAAACTCCGGTGATGATATCCAGCCCGATCGATGATCACCTGCATAAAATGCGCTGTTCAGCGGTGCTACCAAAGTAAAAAAGACGAAACGTCGTTCTCTTGTGCAGCCTGTAAGATTAAAATAAAACGATTAAACCTTAGATTGTCTAGAAAATTTTAATACGAAACAAACGTAATAAGTGGGAGGCATTTCTCAAGAAATACCAAAAAACTGCGATTTGCAAAGAATGTTAAGGTCTCAAATAATCCGCTGGAATGCTCTGAGGATTGAATTTAATCTGAAGCAAAGCGTATCAGAGTAAGACAGCAAGGTTTGAATCCACAAGTAGCCTGCGTAGCAGATCGTTTGGTGAAGTTTAGTTGACCTCCCCCCTTCACGTGCTCTTTTGACTTATTTTCACTCTAAAGTCAAGCCCGGTAGAAAGAAGCCTCTAAACATCACCAAACCGCCTGCTACGCAGACTAATCCACAAGAACCGAGGGTAACACGCGACAGTGAACTAGTGAGTTATTGATAAACGTGTGGCCCTCGGTGCGCACCTCCCCCCCCCCCCCCCCCCACCCCCCCCAATTCCCTTCCTCCTCCGTCCTTGCTCTCTTTTACGAGTATTCAAAACTACAGCTACACGGATTAGAGGAAAGTCAAAACAAACGTCGATCGCATGAGACGGGCATCGACCTGGCAACCTACGGATCAGAAGGCCCCACACTACCCGACTGAGCAACGCCTCTCCCTTTACTTAAGCTTCACAATACTTTCATCAATAACTTGATGAAAAGGGACCAACTTCCCGAAGCCTAAAATATCAGACACCAAAATTGAACAATGTGTCCGACGAGACAATCTACGATTGAAATTCACTATGAACTACATATGCAAAGAAGTCACGAAGATATTCTTCCCCTCCCCTCCCCTCCCCTCCCTTCCCCCGGTCCCAAAAAAGGAAAATGTTGCTTACTTTGCGTTACTGCCGCACGTCCAGGAATAGAGGTGGGTATGATAGCTGGATCTAAAGAGGACCAAAACATACTGTCAACTGAATGATTTGCAACAGAATCCTGTGTTCCCACATGACAGCAAGAAAGCCAAGTTAGTACTCCTGCCAATGCAACGGCGGCCATATTTGTGTCCCAAACTTATCCCCCAGGGATTAAGCTCTATTCGTTTGCGACTTATTAGAAAATATTAAAAATGGCGGCTGATCGCACGAGTGAAGACCAGTTATTCGCACTTTTGAACAACTATATTCAAGGAGCAAAATGTCCACGAGGTTTTCTTTTCGAAAACTGACATGACGAGAAGCGAGCGAAGTAACCCCTTTTTCCCTCTTGTTTAGGTTTAGGTTTTTTTTCACGTTACTTCATCGCCGCCATGTTGGTCTCTCATTAACTCCTTTTGTTCGTCCGCCAGCAATTGTACATTGCAGCAGTGTTATGTGTCTCTAAAGAGTGGTTACAAAGCTCTGCACGCCTTGCACGTGCGTTTTACATTTGTATACATTTCTAAGCCGTCCTCGCCCTGACAAAAGGGAGCTTAAGATCTACGACGACGACGTCGACGAAAACGCCACAAGACAATGATATCATTGGTTAAAGAGCATAAATAATTGTGCTGCACGTGCAGCACGGATTTTAGTTCATAGTTTTAACGTTCTCTGCGTGAAAACGACGTGAAATCACTAAATTTTAGGTTTTGACGACAACGTGAGCATGCAACAGAGAATCTTTCATTCTCTATTTTCAGTCTGAAACCGCTCGTACCAATTTATTTTTAGGATACTTCGCCCCCATTGTACGAAATGAATGAAATGGAATAATCGCGAAAGACTTTTACTAGAGTGAAGTTCTATTTTGAGGTGACGTTTTGGTCGACGTCGCCGTCGTAGATCTTAAGCTCCCTAAAGACGTGAATTGACCAAATTTAAGGTTATGTGGAAGACTTGGGCATCTGACAATAAATTTTGTCTCTAAATACCTCAACGTTCTCACCAATTCGATTCCTCGAATGTTGATACACACTTTCCGTGACCAGTCAGGGTTCAAAGTTAGCGATCAAATGGTCGCACATGCGACTAAATTTTTGGCTGTGCGCCTAAAAAATCATGTGTGGTCGCACTCGCGCGCCTTAAACGCTCAAGTGCAGTGCGACTGAATTGCCTCTCTGCTTTCTTATCTGACTATACTTGCGTCCGATTTTGTTGCTACATGATGTAACAACAAAATCGGACGACCGCGGAGCGGGAGTCCGACTTGTTTATCACGAGTATGATTACAGACCGAATTGGACGACACGAAGTCCTCTTACCAATTAATCATAAAAAATTACAATTTCCGAGAAAAGAAGAAGAGCCAAGTTATGAAAGAAAGGGAAATTTTTGAATAGGTAATAGCATGATTTGTGGGAGGCGCGGTGGCCTCATGGTTAGTGTGCTCGACTCCGGATCGAGTGGTCCGGGATCGGGGCCTGGCCGAGGACAGTGTGTTGTGTTCTTGGGCAAGACACTTTACTCCCTCGGTGCCTCTCTCCCAGGGGGGAGTAGAAATACTCCTAGTTGCTTCATGCTACGGAAACCGGAGATAAGCGCCGGCCTGATGGGCCTCCTTGGCTCGTACGCAGACTTTACCTAATAGCATGATTTGCGGTGATATTTGGCATAAATACCACGAGTGATATTTCAAAATTGTTATACATGATTTCACGAGCCGTTAGGCGAGTGAAATTTGGGGCAATTTTGAAATATCACGATTGGTGCCACATATTATGCCACATATCACATACAAATCATGCTATGAGTTGTTTATACTACAACCTGAGAAATTCATGTAACGCGAAGAGGCTTTTACTTCGTGTAGAAGACGCACATGACGTAACAAAAGCTTTAGGGGTCTTTAGGGATTTAGGATTCTGATTAGGTATTGTTTCACGATTTTTGTTCTATTGTTTTACGTCATGTGTGTCTTCTACCTGAAGTAAAAGCCCGCGAAGAACTTTTGCAACCTTTTGTCGAGTTTTTTCGCTTCCTAGGCGGAGCAAATTGGTTTCAAAGTTCTTGTTTCGGCCCAATTGGTCCAGACATTGAGCCAGCTCGATGTACCGTTTCTTAGTATTTTGGTTTTCTTAATTTTCATTTATTTCTTGACTCTTCTGAATTTCAAAATCTGGAAATGTTTCCGCCATTTTTTTTCGTAACTCGCGCGACGAGATTATTTTGTGATTTTGGTTACCATAGTAACTATATTTTTCACATGTAAGTATTTTAAATAGACCATTTTCGTATTCTAACGGCTAGACTGGATCTAGCATGAAATGGAGGCTAATGAGGGCAAATCTCTTCAGATGCAAATTAATTTGCCCGCATTAGCCTCCATTTCCTGCTAGATCCAGTCCAGCTGTGAGAATTCGAAAATGGTCTATTAAAGGGGCTAGGTCATGCAATTTTAGGCAATTTCAGCACTGATCGAATGGACATAGAATTAACTAAAATATCAAAATAACTGTTCAAAACTATAGAAGAACTCTAACCAAACACAGGGAAGCCAAGAAGGGACATGGATGGGCAAAACTGGAGAGGATTGAAATGGATTGAATTTGGCTAAATTTGAAAAACGTCGGCTCACCTTTTTTCAAATTTAAATCTGTCTATATCGAAATGTCATTTACACAGCTGCAAAATCATTCTCAGTTGTAATGTGGCCGTGATTTTGCAAATGAAAGGCTCTTGCTCTGCCAATTTCACGTTTAGAGCTCATAATTAACAAAATTAAACAAAAGTACCTAAATTAGCGTGACCTAACCTCTTTAAGGTGAAATACCTCTGCTCTCAGGCAATCAAATTGCACGAAATTTTTCAGGTAAAAGTAGTATAGACCGAATGCATAAATGGTGGCCAAAAAAATATGCTTTTGTTTATGTGCTAATTAGCCTCACTAGCCTCGTATGCATGGACAAAATATAACAGAAATGTTGCTTGAGAGCGAGGCTAGTGAGCCTCATTAGCACATAAACAAAAGAATACATTTTTGGCCGCCATTTATGCATTCGGTCAATAAGCATTAACAGGCTGATAAAAGAGGCGTAAATAGACCTTTTTGCATATACGGCAGCCATTTTTCTTTCTAGTGTTTCGAAAGACATTACGGGATGCTCAGGGGGCAAATTAACAGGTATCGTATAAACTCTTGTTCTTAGGCCATCGTAGCTTGATTAAGAAAATAACACAAACAGCGGTGATAAAATACAATGTTTATCACCGCTGTTTGTGTTATTTTCTTAATCAAATTAACATGTATTTTCCCACTGGGCATCCCATTGCGGAGTGAAAACACTACGCTATCGAACAGACACTCATGTCTAGAAACGCACGTGAATAGGGTCACGCCCAATTTTGGTATCTAACAAAGTCCAAGCCTTTTGCTCCCTATTTCCAGCAATAAAGTTAAGTGTCACGGTCAGCGTTATGTTTAGGTTAGGGCACATGCAACTGTTTATCTTTCTTTCCTTGCGGAGTAGATTTTAGGAACACTTGGAGACGTTAACCGTATTTATTAAAACTGAACTACGGATATCAGATTTCCACCATTTTCATTGGCTCGCCGGACAGGGGCTATCAGTTCATATACCTGCTGTACCTAATAGGGTCAAGGAACGCGTCAGCAATAAAGCGAGCTGAAAACATTTTTGCAGCTCTGAGAAAAAACGACCGACAAAAGCTGTTTTCGACCTGAATTGACCAAGGCAGAAATCAGCGTGGAAGAGTTTTTCATCCTGAAGTTTTTAATAAAACAATTATTCTACTCGGACTCGCTGAATATAAAATGATTATAACCAACTCCCTTCATATCCAGGGCGCCCTCGTAGAATAATTGTCAAGTATTCC
>NC_090892.1:21246050-21251050 GCF_036669925.1 Montipora capricornis | reverse complement strand
ATCCACTCTGTATTACCAGTCAAACGAACTAACACGATAGTATGTACATCTTATTAGATGTTTTGGTGGGTAGTATTGCTGGGTATTTTACGACTGAGAAATAGTCAGCGATACTACACGCCAAAACATCTAATAAGCTATTTATTATCTAACTTTTTCACACTAAATCAGTTTTAGCAAGCGAATGGGTCCTTTGCAGCTGGTGATCACATGGTACAAAACCGCCATACTGGTGAGCAAATTGCGCATTGGGCCATCCAAAACAAAGCAAGTTAATTTAAATTTTCTCATTAATGTTAATTTAAATGTCCCAGTGCGCAATTTGCTCACCAGTATGGCGGTTTTTGTACCATGTGATCGCAAGGTGCAAAGGGCCAGTTGTAAACAACCAAGAACGGGTGACAGATTTGTGCGTGACAAGCGCGGGGAAAACGTCAGCACCTAAACTAGTCAAACCGGTTCTCTACTGTACAATAACCAAGTGTAGTAACTGTGCATTACCGTGGAATATTTGTACTCGTTTCATGCGTTTTCTGTTCAATAACTAATACAGCTGGATAATATTGACTGCTTAATAACCGAGAGTGAGGTCGTTACAGCAAAATCTCAAACTGAGGCCTTGCCGTATTGACCGAGCGACAGCGATTTGAGATTTTGCTGTAACGACCGCACGGTCGAGGTTATTAATAAGGTTATTATATGGCTAACAGAACGGTTATAAAAAAGACAAAACTACCTTGCAACATTTCTATAATCGACCCTTGGGCATAACGGGAGAATAATGCCCTCGAGCTTAGCTGCTCTTAGCCAATCAGAGCGCGCGTTATATCTGCTGAAATGAAGGCAACTAGAGTGCTAATGGAGGAATTCTCAGCACTTACGTTACTGCCGCAGTAGCATTCATTGCCCCATTCCAAGCCTGCGTATTTGAATCCTTCGATTTGACAGCGGCGGACGCACTTTACCGGGGTCATACCTACAAATTTGAAAATTTATCAAAAAGGCGTAAGGTACCACCAAAAAGTGATAATTTTGTAGTCACTAGCCACATGCCTCAAAACATTAATCGAAAACCATTCAATTGAATTGCCGGCTCACGCACACAATAGCTCAGCTATGCATGTGAATAAAGGCTGACTCGAAACTTTGATGTGATTTATGTTGACGGTTGCAAGAACCTGCACTGAAAGAACTAGACGATACACGTTCGCGTTTTTTCAAGCTTATTTCGCTCTCGACATGACGTCAATATTCCCAACGTTGAGAAATTTGTGGCAGCGTTCAGTACAAAATCGTTGCCCCAACAACCCTAGCAGTTATACTTTCTTCGTTTTCCAGATTAATGCAATAAGAAAATCATTAGACATAAATCTGACTGCAACTCTAATAAAAAAACACAAACGCGCGCAAACGCGCATGCTGTGCAAAAAAAAAAAAAAAAGCAACAGCAACACACACCTTTCACAATACTTTGTCAACAACGGCTGTAACGAATAACGAATAAAATTCTTGTAACTTACTTGGCGATTTGAACTCGAGGGTCATCGCATGATCGTTGGTGTCTTTGTAACAGCCGACATAGGCATCATCTGATAAAGAAAAAAAAGTTGACCGTTAGCTACTACGTGTACCGGGAATACGCGATATGGGACAATTAGTGTAACTGCGAGCGCGTGTTCGATTTGAAATCACAAATATGATTTCAGACCAAACTTGCACGACACGAAGTTCAATTACCACTTTTTTACATCCATTTAGAAAACGCAATTATTTCATCAGTAAAATACAGGATTTTAGTCAGTACCAATATTTTATTGATCCAGTTGGGAACAAAAGTTGCAAAATTCGCCACACGATGGTTTTCTTTGTCTTTCATTTTCTTGCCATTTGATTGGTGACCTTAAACAACGCGTTTTGTCAAAATTCTGATAATTTCCAAAACGCAAGTGAAATTATTTCCTAATTTCACGAGAAAACCATTTGATTACCTTTTAATGTCGTGGGTGACAAATTACGCTCACAACCGTAATTGTAAAATCGCTCGAGTACTTTATCCAACTGCTCGGGAAGAATCATCTCCAGGTTTTTCTCAAAGCTATTTTCGTCACACCACTTCTCAAAAACTCTCACCCAGTTAATTGTGCTCTTTCACGTATTTAAATTTTCTGCCGCTTCTTTTAATTTCGTAACTTCTTCAATGGTCACTGTGTTAAATCTAGACGCCATCTTGGCTCTGATCGAGATACAAGAGATGTTACCATGGCAATTTTGTAATTTCACATGTGAAATTATAAATTAACGCTGAAATGTCTCGCCTAAATTAAGGAGTAATTTGTCACCCATGATATTAATTAAGAAACAATTGCTTAAATTATTCAGATAAGTGCGAGGATCACTTCTCTCTTTCACAAACTTGAGTTTATTGGTTTTAATGACGTTTCTCGGGAAGGAAGATTAAGTGGAGTAAATTGCTACAATCTTGGACAAAACTCGTTGGGAAAATGTGACGCTCTAATTGTCTGTGTGATAAAGATTAAATTCTGCCAACTTCCCCCCCCCCCACCCTATTCCAATGTTGGTTGAAACAACGACTAAAGGCTTGCACAGTATTTTGCATCACATTATCAACATTGGTTTTGGGGGGGGGGGGGGGGGGAGGGGTAAGGACCTATATATTTTTTCAGTGGGTGCCAAATGATTTGCCCAAGATTGTAGCGATCTTCTGCGAAGGCAATCATTGCAAAGAAATACCCTTTGTTTCTCTTGGTAAATTTGAAATCTCCCCTGGATTTGTCCTTCGGATACAACACTACTAGTACTGCCAGGATTTTTCTCTAAATGTCACTCGACATATCATTTTCGCGTATCACAAGTACAAGAACACAAAATTATTCGATACCAGCTGGTTTCGTTTCTTTTCAAACGGAAAATAGGACTGAATACAAGAAAGCGTTACCCGAGCAGATCACCCCAACATCTTCCTGGTGAGAACAGGAGGTGATATCCCAACCGCGATGTTGGCATTCTACTAAAGCAGTTTCTTTTCCATTGCAATTGACTCGATCTAGCCACAAGCGACCGACTCCAGGTCCAAAACTCTGCAGAAACTTTCTAACGCTTGTAAAGCCAAGCTCGTTGCAGACCACTCGGGCATTATTTGTGGTCCAGCCGTCGTCACAGACTGTGCCCCATTCTCCCTGGTGAAACACTTCGACACGTCCCTCCTTTTCGGAGCTACCACCACGAAGTCTAATGTTTCCCTCTGCGGTTCCTGTCGCTGTTGATCAAATTTAAACAACACGTTTTCTCAAAAAAAAAAAAGATCACTCAAAGCAGACTTGTATTCGTTTACAGCTCGAGTGGTTTAAGTAAATTGATGATAAAGCAGTTTTAATTGGGTGTAGAAATAAAATCCCTCAGCACAAAGACACTTGTACTTGTTCACATCTCTAGAAGTTGAGTGGGTGATAAAGCGGCAGATTTCAAATGCGCGTCGAATGGAGTTCCGCGTTATTTTGACTCTGTATAAGGGGGTGTTTACATGATACCGCGGAGACTTTCGTCCCGGACCCAGAATTTCATTCCGCTACGAAATCCCGCAACAGTTTCCGATGTAAAGGAAGAACAGCCACTCGTATTGGTTGGACCTTGACCCTGGACAGGAACGGGTAGTGCATGCTCTCGCGCCCGGACGAGTTTTCTCATGTAAACAAGCCAATACTACGCGTGCATGGTAGATTTCTCAATGACTCCGATAAAGGTGCAAAGATTCCGAGGATTTCGAGGAAAATAGCGATATTTACCATTTTGAAAACGAACAGAGACCCATGAAGGAATATAGAAACCGACTAACGGTCGACTACGGAACCAACTCCAGCCGCACCTACTCTTCCAAAAACGGAGGGGAATTTGCTTCCCCGAGTAATGAAATCTAAAAATGGTTAAACTTTCTATTCTTACAGGAATGACGATAAACCAGAAACCGCGTCTCACAACCCTTGCTCATTAGATGCCTTAGAACGTTAAAGTACTACTTTGACCAAAAAAATTAATTTTTAATTCTATTTGGATTTCAAAACATTGTTGGTAACTCAGCAGTAAGTGACCCAAGTCTTAAACCATGATTTTAAAAAGACACCTGTTAAAAGTCTTGAGAGAGCTGGATCCCTGCGTTTGTTCGCGGCTGAATTGATATGCAGCACGGGAGTTTCGGGCCTTCAAACTTTTAAACTCGTGTTTTGCATACAGAATAAGCTGCGTTACACGCTGAAATTTTAAGCTAGTGAGTAAATGACGTCACTTTTCCCTAGATCCAACTCCCTGAGGTGCAGTCAGTCAGTCTTGAACGGAAGTAATGGCGGACCGTGAAGAAGAAAACTCCACTCAAAGTAAACAACCTTTGGATAAAAATGAACGCTCAAAATTTTCCCTGTCAAGTGTTAAGCAATCACACTTAAAAAATCTGAAGAAACAAAAACAAAGTGATTTTTTATCGTAGTAACACTTAAATGAACCCACACACTGCTCGCAGAAAATAGGGCACAGATTTCTTGCCTTTTGCCAGCAGGTATGGAGGACCACTTACATAAACAGAAAGAGACGTTAATATGAACGGAATTGAATTTTTATGCTTTTACAACAAACAGCAGCTCGCCCGCCACGCGTCGTTTGTCGTTTGACGCGAAAACGCAAACTTACGGCTCTCATTCACTGAAGTTGTGGCCATGTCTTTTAACAGAAACAAACAAAATTCAGAATACTGCAACGCGACTTGTGATGGGAATAAAGAGATCAGATCATGTAACGCCTCTACAGAAGACTTTGCACTGGCTCCCAGTTAAGAAGAGAATTGAATTAAAGATTCGTCTTGCAAATTATAATACCATACGTGACCAGTCAGAAATGTAGTTTTCAATGTAGTTTTCCGATTTTCATTTCTTTTCGTTTCTGCTGTTCCCCTGTTTTCACTCAGATAGTCAACCGGGTGTCTCTGTCATTGT
>NC_090892.1:21238550-21241050 GCF_036669925.1 Montipora capricornis | reverse complement strand
GCACTCACTTAAATGTGCATGCAGTATCGGAATTTGCGCAAACTTATTACGCTGCAATCATATATTGGAATTGCGAGTAGCAAGTGACCCAGTTGTCTGTAGCCTAACCAGTCAGTTTTGAACATGAACAGACAGCTACATACAGAAAATCAGTGAAATAGAACAGTGCTCTGTTAGAAATAAAATTTCGCCTGTCGGTTCTTAGGAAACCATGCTTCTGAAAGGGAAAGGGAAAATAGGGACCTATTCTGTGAAGGACGGTGCAACGATAAAGCAAAAACAGCAACAACAATCAATCAATCAATCAATCAATCAATCAATCAATCAATCAATCAAAAAAAAAAAACACCAAAAGAACAAAAAACAACCAAATTAGCGTACCTGAGTCACAGGCCATGACGTATTAATAGGAACATTTGCTCGTAGCCACTGGTTGCCTTGGTTACCAGTTCGATACCAAAGGGGACCTAGTTCATCACCCGTGATCGTGTTCTTAAGCAGCACTCTCAGGGTTCCCATGCTCAAGAAGCTCCAACGGCTTAGCATGTGATAATAGAACCTTAGCTGAAATACAAGACAACGGGCATGTTTGGTGGAAGTTTCAACGTTGAGCCTATAGAACTATCCAAAACAGACGTTAGCCTAATAGTTTCATCTAAATGGAAAGATCACCACTTGCAAATACCAAGGCAACACCAATCAAACACCAACACATGCTTGCCTGGATACACAAGTCAGAACTCTATCCACATAGTATAAGTTTGACCATAGACCAGGCAAAATAAAGAAACAGACATGAAACGTTATGAACCCACTGGGGCGCTACAACATTACAACATGTGTAATATCGAATCAAACGGAACGCCGTTTTTAATGTCTTGTCAGATCGGGGATGCGCGCTGCCTGTGCTGTCGTCTCCCCTAACACAATTCCCTTCAAATTTCAAATAAAAAATAACTTGACTGAAATCCGCATATCCCATGTGCTGGAGTGAATGTCTCCCTCTGTAACCCTTATTTAACCTTGCATAGACCAAAGATATGGGCACAGCCCGGCATATGCATAAGAAGGGGAATAAGCATAAAGATAAGCATTGGCAAAGGTGTATGCATTTTATATGCACAACCAAGGGTGTATGCACAAGCATGGGCACGGACAATTGGCTATAAAAAACATTGTTCCCTCCTTGATTCAAAACACAACGAGACTTGAAATTCACAAGCGGCCGAGGTATATTTTTGATTTCTAACAAAAGTTTCACATACCGTACAGTTGACCACATCCTTCCACATAAATCGCGGGCTGATGAGTCGAGCTTTGTCACCTCTTCTTCTCGGGGACGATGCTTCAATATACATATAATGACCTTAAAAATAAAAATAGAAATATCTAGGACCACGCTCGACGCTTTTATGCGAGTAAGCAAACAGAATTTAGAGCGGACGAAACGAAGAGCTGTAACGTGCCAAGATTTTTGATCCTAGCAGTTATAACATGGGTCTTTCATATATAGTTTATTTATGACATTTTGCAACGTTGGTAGAGCAACCGAACCGTTTATCTTAGATCATGGGTAGAAAAAAAATTGACTGAGTTCTTCAAATGACAATGTCGCGGGAGTTCCCGCGGTCACTGCTATAGCGGCCAATACTGATGACTTCAGGAAGCCGTTAACGTTGCACCTGTAATAGTGATGGCCAATTGTTAAGGAAAGGAACCCGAAGTAAATTAACTTATACCTTGACCGCCAAGTCCCAGCGTATGATCATACAAAGGTCCTGTAAATACACTCGGCGTTGTTCCTGAAAGCCGTTGCCAGTCGAACGTGTCATCATCGGTCATGTTATGCCAGTCACAGAGACCGGTTTCGAAATCACAGCGTCCAGGAGTTTCAAGACCTAAAATAAACGATCAATTGACCATGTCTAATGCGTTCTTTGAAAGCGCAATATGTATGTTATATACAGGTAGTTCCAGATTGACACTCTAAAGTAAGCGGAATCAGCGTAGACTGTGTATTTTTACATTCTCTAAGCAGCTACCAGTAGTTACGTAAGCAACACTTTTATCGACGATGACGTCCGCCAACGAAAATTTCAACGTAATGCACTTGAATCAGCGAACGACTGAATGAATGAATACATTTGTAACTTGCACAGAGCTTCAAAAAACGACGTTTGCACGACAGTACCGTTAGATTGCATGACATGCCGACTGCACATATGCCTATATGGGAACTTGCCGTAGTCGCGCCAAAGTCGACGGCGTTAGTAAGGACGGTTTGTCAGCGTCTTGGAAAATAGAAGGACGTGAGGTTTGTTGTGAAAGTTTCTCTCGATGCGTAAGGTGTGTTTTTGCCAGATAAATCAAGTATCGCATTCTTGACATATGTTTTTGACCTTCTGCTGCGCGAATAGTCCAACCAAAAATAAATGAGCTAGGGAAACTCAAAGCCAAATCTCCATATCTACATGCACGGATAGGTATTGCGCTTGAGATA
>NC_090892.1:21218550-21233550 GCF_036669925.1 Montipora capricornis | reverse complement strand
AAACGGAGACCCGCACACGGATCGACCTCCGAGCATTTTCCCTCTCAACCATGATATAACACAGAGAACAGACCACAACACCGAGAACTCCATGCCCTGCTATTTGCGAATAGTGGAATAAGGTTGTGATACCGGGCCTACGGTTTCTCGTCCTTATCCGAGAAGACTAGAGAATCTAACCATTTGCAGACGTCATTACAAAGGCAGCACTTTCTCCTCAGATATTTAAAGACCCTGAGCGTTGGTCCGGCCGGAGTCATCATCAACCGATCGGATGATGATGAAAAGATGCAATATCTTAAAGGTCCAAATTTACTTAATTTCGTTTAAAAAAATCAAGAGACTCGCTTAGCAAACGGGATGAAACATGTAATCATTCTTTTCCTTATGTTACGATTGAAGAGTGCTTTTTCACTTTCAAGTGTTCTTAATTAAGGTGGTAGATACCTTAAAATGGCAAAATTTTCAACAACCTTCGTATTTTTTTTTTAGTGGCTTAATTTACTTGAGATCATCGCCACAATGAAACTTTTTGGGCAAAAGTTGTATTTTTGTGATTATTACCTAATTTCTAAGGTCACATGGTCGGTTGCTAGGGGCAACGGGTCTGTTAAAGCTTTGTTAAGAGCTGCAAAACGTTTCCGTCCGAAGGCTTTCTGGAAAAAAATCGCTTTTGCTTAAATGGACTGCTGGCAGTCCCTACTTCGTAAGTCGAGCCGAGTCTATGTCATCTACAGAGAAAGAGCCAATAAGATTGGGCCTGACGACCACAACGCTTCTGATTGATTTGAAACCAAGAAGCCGCACCAGGGATCGTTCGTGCTTAACCCAAAATCATGGATCGTGCAAGGAACACAATATCACCGCGTTTTTTTTCCCGCAAAAATCTAGAAGTAGCCGTCCTAAAAATGGATACTAGGGTGTTTAAGAAACGACGACGGCTGCGGCTACGACAACGCCTCAAAACAATAATATCATTGGTTAAAAGAGCATCAATAATTGTGCTGCACGTGCAGCACGGGTTTTAGCAAGTATGTTTACGGTCCTTTGCATAACGACGACGCGAAATCACCAAGTTTGAGGTTTGACGACAACGTAAGTCTTTCATTCTCTCCTTTCACTCTGAAACCGCTCGGACCAATTCATTTTTAGAATACTTCGCCCACATTGTAGGACTTGAACGAGACTGAATAATCACGAAAGACTTATGATGGAGCCAAGTTATATTTTAAGGTGATTTTGAGAGGACTTTATGATCATCGAGTAGGAAACTGTTAGTGATTCCTCGTTCTAAGTTAAACTCTTATGGTGATCGCGCTTTTTCTGCTTCTGCAACTAATTATAAGCTGTGGAATGACATCCCAGAGACCACAAAATGTAGTGTAGATCTTACCTCTTTTAAGCGTAATCTTAAAACTTACCTTTTTAAGCGTTATTTTAATGCATAATTATTACTTTTAACTTTTAACCTTCATTGTAAAAGCGCCTTAGAGATTTTGGAGAGGGCGCTATAAAAATTGTCATTATTATTATTATTATTATTATTTTTATTATTATTATTATTATTAATATTATTATTATTATTACTATTATTATTATTATTATTATTATTATTTGTCAACTGTCGCCGTCGTAGATCTTAAAGTCCTTACTGATACACTGATGGGCCGCATTCCCTCGCAGATCGAGATTTCTGAGTTATGGACTTCTAGCGAGGGGCAATGCAAAAATTATAGCATTTTGAAGCTCATGCACAATATAAATGCTTGCTAGCATAACCTGTGTAGAGAGATGGTGTTCCTCCTTTATTTCGTGTCCAGTCCATCTGGTCATTCGTGGCTTGTATCCAACCGCAGAGGCCTATGTCATTAAAGTCACAACGAGTGTAGTCATCACAGTTGAGTTCATCCGAGCCATCCCAACAGTCCTCGCTGAAATCACACCGCTGCGCATGCGAGATGCATTTCTTGATACCATCACTGTCCGCGGGACATCTAAAGTGCGTTTTAAGAGGACAAACAGGAACAATGCCTGACAACATAAAAAAAAAAGAAAAACAGTCACATAGATTCAATCGCCTACTACTGAGCCTTCCATTCGACCGAAAATTCTGCTTAAAATGAATCCAGTGAGATACAAGTCAGTTTTCCGTAATGAAATTTCGGTATTTTGGGTCCAGCTCACAAGATGGACAAAGGCGTTTAATTTCTAGACAAACTGTGCCGCTGCGTCGATGGGGAAGAGAGACACAGAAATGGGTTGATATAGCAAATTGAAATTGAGTTGATATGGTAAATTGACCACCATACGAAAGGCTAACGTTCGAAACATCAGCTTTCGAATTGCTGTATGGCTTACAATTGCAAGGTTAAATTGACATTCTAGAATATGGATAAAGATACCCCAGGAAAGTACTTCAATCGTATGGGCTATTCCTACTCGTGGACAGTATCTATGGTGTGAAGCTGGGTGACGTGATTAGCTTGGGCCGTTCGTCTGTTTACCAGAAATTTTAGGAACTGCTACCGAATGCTCTCGTCATTGAATGAAAACCGCCCAATATTGTCGAAACTCCTTAGAGAGAGGATGATTAATTCCTTGGGTGTATTTTCTTTGTTTGGGGGGGGGGGGGGGGAGGGAGGGGAGTTGGCGTCTAGGAAAGATATAGTTGACGTCACTTATTGTCATTAATGTGCCAACCAGAGCCTCATTGGCTGTTGAAACAAAGGATTCTTTTGTTCCTGTGGTTGGCACATTTGAATAACAAAAGCAATGTTTGTAAACAGATATCTTCTTAGTAGGGTTTTTCACTCCGACCACTTATTTTGAGTTCCACGTTTTTCAGTTGTTTGAACGAGGAAAAGTTTGTGCAAATCTAAATGACCAAGGTTTTAGTTTAACTGCAAGGGATTTTAACATTGATGGTTGGAAAATTTGAGCAATGGGTTAAGGTTCAAATTGGCTTATGCTTCAAAATGTCCTTAGCATTTAGCAGCACAAAAATCAAAATACCAGCAACGAACAACAACTATCAATCAATACTTAAGCAAATTCACTGTCTATACCTGAACAAGTAATGGTGGCAGAAACGTTGCTAGCGCAAGACGTTATGTTTGACCACGCACTAATAGAACAATTTTTGATCGACGTCTCATTTCCCCTACAGGTAACGTTATGCAGTCCCGAAAACGGTCCACTTATGGGTAACCCTAAAAAAACAAAACAAGTAGTTTCAATGACTCTGCAAGTCATGCATGATGTTAAATTAAGCTAAGTTATAAATGCTTCGAGCGATCCCGTCCCGATGATCACGTTGGCGATGCTTAGGATGCTGATGACGACGACTATGATTACGACAACCAACGACGCTGACGATGGCGGTTACAATGCAGATGACGACGATGATAATGTAATAATATGATCCAAGCAATGTAAATTGCCTGATTACGATAGGCCATACCCCACTTCATTTGAAATCTCTCTCATAAATGTTAGCCTTCGAGAGTTTGCAAGGAAGCAACCGTGGACAATACTCCTGTCGGTGTACGTTGGATCAAACTGGCTTGATCTGATCGGTGTTCTCGGTTATAAGGCGCGAAATTGCTTGTTGGCCCAAAATGAGATCTAAACTCAAGGTGCGTCTTATAGCCGAGTATCTCCGATATCCGAAAAAGTACGGTGAGAAACAGAATATTTTGAGCAGGAGCCAATACAACGTAGATTTGATTTAGTAATGTACTTTTCTAATAAATATTTACATTTACGTGGGACTCCCTAATGGGCTAGTTTTACTATGTGATAACACTCGATCAACATGTGATTCACAGGCGGACAAGGGTAATTGATGTAAAGAGTCATTTAACTAGATCCCTTGAGCTAACAACGTATCATCCTCAGGAGGATCGCAAATGTATTCACAGTCCAAGTTGAGGAGAAATTGAGAGAAAGTTATGGGAAACTCAACACTGGACAACTTCTGGGGAAAACAGTAATTGCCCTGAGCAGCATTTGAACCCACGTCCCCCTGATCACTAGTCGGGTGTGATGACCACTACACTATCAGGACAACCATGCTGGCAACATGGCTGATTTATCATTTAATGTGTGGCATTTACGTGGGACTCCCTAATGGGCCAGTTTTTCTATGTGATAACGCTGGATCAACATGTGATTCACAAGCGGACAAGGGTAATTAATTTTTAAAGAGTCAGTTAAGTAGATCCCTTGAGCCAACAACGTATCACCCCCAGGAGGATCGCAAATGGATTCACAGTCCAAGTTGAGGAGAAATTGAGAGAAAGTTATGGGAAACTCAACAGTGGACAACTTTTGGGGAAAACTGTAATTGCCCTAGGCGGGATTTGAACCCACGTCCCCCTGATCACTAGTCGGGTGTGATGACCACTACACTATCAGGACAACCGTGCTGGCAATATGGCTGATTGATCATTTAATGTGTGGCATTTACGTGGGACTCCCTAATGGGCCAGTTTTTCTATGTGATAACGCTGGATCAACATGTGATTCACAAGCGGACAAGGGTAATTAATTTTTAAAGAGTCAGTTAAGTAGATCCCTTGAGCCAACAACGTATCACCCCCAGGAGGATCGCAAATGGATTCACAGTATATATATATATATATATATATATAGTAAATGGATGTTGACGTAATACTGGGAAAACGTGATAAAATATGGCAGTTACAACTAATTTGAATTAAAATACTAAAAAAGTAACGAAAAAATAAATAAATAACGGAAGAGACTGGAAATAATAAATTGAAATCTAATCTGTTTCATCGCGGATAATAGCCCATTTCTGAGTTGCTGCCTGTCTCAGTTTCAAAACGAGTCCTGGTGCACAACCAATCAAATGTAAATGAGTTGCGCATTCTTATGCAAATCAAACTCATTTCCATTACAATAGTTGAGCACCAAGACTCACTTCGAAACCGAGACTAACAGCATCTCGGAAATGGCCCATTAGATCGTTGGGATCAGTTGCCCAGCCTTTTGAGATTAAAAAAGGCTTCCCTCGCCTTCAGGATTGAGTCCCGATTGGAAAATATTTTTACGATAGGAATTAATTACATGTCGTTAGAAATGTTGTGGGGAGAAGAGAGGAACGGGTTTAGATTTGGTATTTGGATTATCTATCTCCTTACTGGCGCGGTTTTGTGCCCCACACGAAATAAAAATGCCAACCTTTTGAAAGGCTGAAAGGCATAGAACAAAAATCGTTCTGGAAATTTTTGGGTGTTTTTATCTCAGGAAACCACGATGTCCCACTTGGGTAAATAAAATCTGTCATATATACACTTTCATTAATAGATAAGTGCTTTTTCGCTACTGCTTTTATTAATTTTACGTTCTTATTTGGGCTTTGTGATTTTTACAATTCTTTACAATAAACGCATGCCTGTAAGCGGCCAAAATGTTCTCGCAATACTGAGCCCATTTCCGAGTTGCTGCATGCCTCAGTTTCAAAGCGAATCCTGGTGCACAACCATTCAAATGGAAATGAGTTGCGTCTTCTTATGCAAATCAAACCCATTTCCCTTTCAATAGTTGAGCACCAAGACTCACTTCGAAACCGAGACAAACAGCAACTCGGAAATGGACTATTCCGTTAGCCCTTACATACTTCGGCAAGTGATTGGCCAAAAAGCGCTCGACAGATTATTACCTGATCAAAAGCAAAACCAGGCTTACTTTGCTCATTGACGAGGACCATTTGAGAGTTTGGTCGTTCCTTGACTACGAGGGTATGTCACGATTGATTAAGTCTTTCAATTGCTATTGCTCTCATAAGATAGAAGCACAGTACCTTCGTCTCCCACAGTAATGGCTTTTTTAAAGCCCAGCTCTCTGCAGGCCACTATAGAATCTGCTTTATTCCAACCCTCGCGGCATACCGGTCCCCATTCTTCTTGATGGTAAATTTCCACGCGGCCATCCTTAAAACCACGACCATTGCGCAGTCGTACATAAGATGGTGCTGATAACAAAAATGAAAAAAACAACGGATCAGGAATGGATTGATACAAAATTGTGCCGTGGAAAGTCCGACTGGTAATAGCGATTCGTCTCATTTCTGGGAAACAGGTTGTGGGGTTTTCAGTGTGCCACACGATGCCTTGTTACAGCCCGATGCAGCCCATGCGGAAGAGTATGACACAGCTAACAATCGTGCAATGTACAATTGCTGGTGGATGAACAAAAGGAGCTAATGAGAGATGTTCTGACGTTACGTGAAAAGCACCTCAGCTAAATCTTTCCACTTTCAACAATCATATTTTACGATTTTCCCCTCGAATTTTCACTTCTTGTGTGCGGCCAAAAAGTTACGTAAGTCAGCAAAAATAGCCTTAATTTTGATCCACGACCGAGCTAAAAGAGAAATGGGTCCATTCTGTATTTGACGTTAAACCCTGCTTTGAAATGCAAAAATCTTTTGAAAACACGAATGCAAGGCAGTTTGTGACGTAAAATACAGAATTCACCCATGCCTCTTTCAGCTCGGTCTTGGTCAAAATAACAGCTATTCTCGCTGACTTACGTAACTTTTTGGCACGCAAAAAGTGGAATTTCGAGAAAATTATAAAATATCCCTGTTGAGGGTGAAAATATTAAGCTGAGTAAAGAAAAATACTTCACCTAGCGCACTTTTAACTGTATATTGAAAACTCGGAGAATTGAACCAACGGTGTGTCTGGCTTCCCTCATCCCCACCCCCAAATAGACAATTGAGAAGTACTTGGCCAAAGACCTCATGGGCTCACCACTGCAAACAAAGGAAGGGTGCTCCACTTTATCATCAACTTAAATCTGCTTTTTTTGTGGTCGTCTTTGTTGTTGTTCTTCTTCTTCTACAGCACTCTCAGTCATAGGTGGCGAACAACCTGGCTAAGATTGTGTAGCAGCAGAGGGTTTCACTAGCTCAAATTACGACAGTAAAGCTTCTAGGAGATCGGCGTTTTGGGTAAAAGGTTTTCCGATCAATCCCAGCAAGCGATTTCGCATGATTTAGTCGACTGCGAAGATCCTCCAATCGTTTCGCGTCTCAAGCATTCACTTCGACAGTCAGACTGAAATGGGGATTTCGCTTCCCGGATCTCTCTTGGCGTTTGTTTGTTTGTTTGTTTCCCTCAATTTTGCTTTTCTTCGATTGTGGACAAGACCCCAACATCTCAATCCGCTAAGAAAATCACGAAGCCACGAAAACCCACGTGCAAACGGTTTGGACGGCGTTATGACCGCTAATCTCTTTACAAAGCTCTGAAATAACGCATACTCTCTGTGTGCAACTGCTTGCCAAGGCTCTAACAATTGCAGGCACGTACTATACTCGCAAACCCTTCCAGTGACCGGTGGGGAAAACTTTGGCCAAGAAGACCGTGACGAAAATGGCGCGCTATCGCGTGCTTTGCGTGCGATACAGACTTCTTGAAAATGCAATAAAGACTTAAACTTTAAGACTCAGATCAAGAACATTTATTAAGTCTTCGTTTCACATGCTTGGGGTGTTTGAGGTCAGAATCGTTCGTTGACGGACCAAACGGTAGTTCATCGCATCATCCGTCATATTGGATTTTGCACTTCGTTGGAATCTTAGGGGAGGAGCTTATGCCCTTTTACAGCGCGCCTTTGTGTTTTTAATGGCGACGTTTCACGATTTTGCGCATGTCCAACCTTTGGCGCTTGAAGTTGTAAATTGTACCGTTTCTTACTGAACCAGATGATGTTCATTAAAATTTGGTTAAATTTATTTTTGTCCATCGAATTTATTGTAAGGGGCGATCATTTTATTCTACGCACGAGTTAAAAATTTGCATGTAGTGGGTTCGTAGTTCCAATGAGAAATTCCACTTCTATGGCATTGTTTCCGTTTCCTGCATCAGTGCTTTCGATTGTTTTAATAACAATGGAATTATATGGGATGACGTGACAGTTGCACAAGCGCGGAGATGTGAAATTCACTTTAAGAATCTACAAAACCTAAGAGAGCATTGTGTGATCAGGATGTTACTGAGCCTGCTCACACCCCCAAAGATAGCGACGTCTTACCCAGTCTTTTGCATCCTGATGTAAAAGAGATATCATCGATTGCGATGTCGCCTTGGTAACCCCGTCCGCGAACTCCCTCAATTATTACCTAGAAAACAGATAAACCGTAATAAAAAAGAAATTTTATCATTGATTTGTAGGCAACGTATAATGCATAACACTCAAAATATATTTAATTAATTAGACCTGTTGTCTCCAGGGGACCGTCACTCTAAAATCGCGAAAACTCTTCACGCCCCAAAAACCATTTCGTCAAGTGCTATCCCCTTGTTTTGAAAAAAGTGGTCATGTTTTAAACTTTGATGGCCTTGAAACTCTTCGTTATTAAGATAAAGAGAAATTGTAGCACCTTTAACTTATCAATACTTAATTGGAGGGAAGCTGCCATACAGCAGACGAGGCGAATGGCAAAGCTAGCGATTGGCAAGAGGTAACTAAGGCAACCTAGCCACGCGTCAACCTGGGTGCCAGTCACACTTCTTTTACAGTTGAAAAAAACTTATACTTACCATTTCGTGCCCTCAGAAGAGGGTGGGTGGGGCAAAAGCGAAAACAAAGGCGGCAAACCCCGAGCAAAGGCAAGCAGCGACAACGACGGCGCATGCGCAATGTCAATAAAAGCTGACCAGCAGCTGGAGCCCATGACTTGGAGCGAACAACTTCCATACTAAGCCTATGTCGCGGCATTTTTACAGACCGATCCATTTTTAGACTTCCTTTTCCCTCGGGAAAAAAGGCCGTTCCGGACTGCTGACGCAATGACGTCAAGTTAGTTTCTTGTGATTGGTCATCGGGCTCCCACGGGAATCTCATTCGCGGAAAATTCAATCTAAAAATAAATCCGTCTGTGAAAACGCCGTGACGTGAATATAGGGCAATTGCTCGCTCCTACTCATGGTCTCCTGCCAGCAGTCCTTTCCAAGTTAAGTTGACTTATAAATAACCATATGAACAGTTTGGGGACTTACGAGAAATAGGTTGCAGTACACTATGGCATCACCACGTATCTCAGAAGGTCTTTAAAGACGCTTATATTACCGAGCATGGACAAGAACACTACAAGTCCATGGAGGAAAACTGACCGTCGCGTTTAAATTTAGAAGCTCACATTTCGAGCGTTAGTACTTTGTCAAAGAGAATCAAGGGTTGGTATGCGAGACGATCTTCACCTCTATATCCCAGAGTTTATTCAGAACGCTTTCAAGTGCTACTTCGATGAAAAAGAATCAGGTCTCGATTTTCTTCACATTTCGAAAGTACTTGCGTTGTGTGCACAACAGGCAAATGTTTTTTAGGTAATTTCAAGACGAAGGCTGTTGATTTTAACTCCACCTTTTTCATTTCACGGTCCGTCATTACTTGGTGCTGTTCCGATCGATCGGCTTCCAGCGATCTGGATCGAGGAGAAAGTGTCGTCATGCGAATATGCGCCTTATTAGTATGCAGCACGAGAGTTTTTGGCTTTTAGATTGTCTTAATCGTGTCACGGTTCTGGATACTAATTAAGCTGCATTCACACACTCTGCATTTTTAGGCTAGCGAGTAAATGACGTCACTTTCTCCACACTATCTGCATTTTTTAGCTAGCGAGTAAATGACGTCACTTTCTCGTCGATCCAGGGGCCCGTGTCACGAAAGTCCCGAAACTTTACGGGCCATTTTCGGGTGTCACAATTCCTTTTGTAACTCAAGAACGGAGAACATTTAATTCGTCAAACTTCACAGTGTTTTTGTACGCGCTGCATGTCCCCGCTAAACATGTCTGTTAAATGCGCCGTGGTGTGTGAGTAAAATGAATAGATGTCCCAGGGACATGCTTATGGCGCAGTTTTTTCTGTTTGTTCATGTTGTGATTTGGTCAGTGCTTCATGTCCCCGCGATAGGTTTCCGCTCTATGCCTCGTTATATGTATGGAATATGATTTGAAAACTGCTACATGTTCTGGGGTCATGTAGCTGCAAAATGATCCCTACTGTGCGAGCACCTTAAAAACACTCGGCTACGCCTCGTGTTTTTAGACCCGATAAAACACGTGCTGCGAGATTTTTTAACGGCTTCACCATCTCGTTCCCAGAGTCAACGTATCTTTTGGTCAATGTCAAGACACGGAGCTCTGGAATAATCAATTTCCGGAACTCAAAGATTTTAGGAGTTCCGGTTTCACCGAAAAGTAAAATGGGGCGATTGAACAGCAGCGACAAATCTTCGTGTTTATAAGTTTAGTTGGAGATTTTTGCGCCATATTCGCAATTACAAGCTATTTTACACTCGGTAGTTTACGCATGAGCAGTTTAATGAAGCTATTAGCCAATCAAAACAGTTCTCAAAATTGATTATTTCAGAACTCCGTGTCTTGGCGCTGACCAAAAGACCCGTGGGCTCTGGGGGACGAGATACACTCCACAAAAAGGGTGTCCCGTCTGGACTCCAAACAATGATTTAAATTGTGAGAGGAAAATACTAGCATACCACAAAAAAGGCTATGGCTTATCAGAATTCTTTATATAAAGAATACTAACGAGGATTGTTTTAAACGAAATTGCAGCGTTGACACTGATTAAAAAAGTTTTATCAAGATATAAAGCTCATGCAAGTGACGTTTTATTGGTATTTTGATAGGCTTTTTGGCTCATGAATTATGAACGAGTTTTTGAAAGCGTAATGATAATGTACTTCATTTAAGTGTCAATTGTATTTCGCGCTGGTTCGCCAACTGAAGACTCTGAACAGAAGTCAAACCAAATACACTTAACTCATATATAACTCAGTATTGGTTGCTTTTTGAGGAGAGGGAAACCATAGTACCAGGAGAAAAGCTCTCGGAGCTGAGTAGAGAACGTACATGTGTCGCTAAGTCTGGGAATAGACCCCGGGTAACATCTATCATATGTCAAAAACTACTTCCCATACGCCCAATTCCTGAGAATGACACATATGTGCAACGAGGACTCCAACTCTTCTAAATCAGAGGAAATGCGCCAGGTTTTCGAAAAATGCAGCTACTATACACTGATTCGATTAATTGTTTACACAGATCTATGAAGGGCCAAAAAGATAGGTCGAGAGTTGCTTCAAACGTCACAAAAGCCAAAGAACGAGAGTCACTCTTCCATCCAAAAAATCACGCAATAAAAAGAACCATCCTTGACCTTGAGGCCGGAAAATTTTTCTCAAAACCTCCACGCATCCCTATAAAGGGACAACGATTTAGGAACTTTCCTTGTTAGAAGCACTCTCACAACCAGGCACAAACAATCTGGAATACCTCTTTTTTCACTAACAACGTTGACAAAACTGGTTTCAGGACTTAGCATACAATGTCCCACATAACTTTGTGCACAATGCAACAAAATATACTAAGGCGAAAGGGGAAAAGTTGTCGACCGCTTCCGCGAAGGGCTACGATGATGTTCCAAAAAACTGACAAATACGTCCCCAACCAGTTGCGAGCTATTTCAATCACCCGAATCACGCTAGCCAAAACATGACTGTCTCTAGTCTCTTTTTCATCAATGCAGCACAAAGAGCCGCACAATTTTTAACAAATCGGCTGGATCTATCCCAACGGCGAGATAAACGAACTCTTCACTTTTCATTAACTAGTTTTGTTTTCATCTTCCTACACTCCAAACAATTAAAAAAAAATGGGCCCGATATAAAAACCTTTCACAAGCCATGCACTATTCCTTGATTCGCTCTACTAAACTTTACTGATTTAATTACGGAAAATGATATTACTGACCAAGCTCCCAAACCAACAAATGTTCAGAAAATGCACGCAATTGGATGCATGCCCACTATTGATATCCATCTTCAGTGTCCCTCTAGTTCCCAGAATTTAACTTGCGGTAAATACAAGACCGAAGGTTAGGGGACACTTACACGAGTGATGTTGAGAGCCGGGGGGACACTTCTTGGCTTTTATCTACTTAGATGCATTCCTGGAACCTTCTGTTAACACGAGATCTCTCATCAATTAACCTAACTACACAAGCTTTGCGATTCACTAACCTGAAATTCCCTTTTGCTGTCAAATTGTACCTGTGTATGAGACCAAGTAAGCACTTGTTCGCTAATGGACAATTTCCGTACTGGAAAACCAAAAACTGGTGCCTGATAGATGTTCAATTCACCGATTTGGTTTCCTTTCATGTTGACATAAAGGTCCATCTGTTTGGAGGTAACACACAATGGCTGGGATTTATTATCAGGGATTTGGGCGTAAAACAGCAAAGTAAAACAAATGGTATATATCGTAATTGTAATAAAAAAAGTATATAAAAGTTCAATTTCGTTAGAAGAGATATTCTGAACGGTACAAACGGAATTTAGAACAATATCAGAGAATATAAGGGGGAGGGGGGAGGGGGAAACATGGACGCTAATATTTGTAGGATAAAGTGCAGGGGGTCTCTTGGCAATTCTCGGTGAGCGAGAGTAAAGTGTTTTCCCTGCTTGACGATACTCTTATGGTGACCATTTGCTCCAAAATTTTGGGCCAAAGCGGAAGTAAGAAAGGTCAACTTTTAGTTGTCACTCCAAGTAAGAAATTCAGGATACGACCCGAGAGTCACGCGGGGTGTAATTTGCTGTTTAGGTGATGCAACCTGGAAAAGAAAGTTCGGGATGTGGGGTGGAGATCGCTTCGTACTAAGCTTTCTAATTTCAGCGTTCTTTAAAAACCTACTAAGTGAGGTTCAGGGCAGACTTAAGTACAAAAATTGTAAATTCAGACGTTACAAGTTCACTCACTTTGCATGTGGTGTTTGGCTAAATAGGAGCTAGTGTTGGGCTAGTTAACCGCGCTTTTTGATATCGAACTCGGGGCAATGACGCCTCAATGTAGATGTAATGTCCATTGGCTGTGACAAAAAAAAAACAACAACTTGAGTCGACGGGTTTGCCGTGTATTAGTTTCGTTAAAGAAAATCCTTGACCAATCACAACTAGCGTTAACAGTACGTTTAACCCCCAGAAATTCTTATCGAAGCAATTGTAAGAAACGTGCTCCGAGCGAGCGAAAACGTGTGACGGTTAATAGTTTTCATCTGATAATTAATTGGCCATAGTTGAAAGGTGGCACGACATTTTAGACTGAGCTTATACTCTTTTGATACCCAAGTGAAAATCCCGCTATCGTATTAACGTAAATCAGAAACCCATAAGGGATGAATCGTGTGACGGTCCCTTGTGTGCTGGGAAACAAGCTTCTGAATATTCAATTTGCTAAGTACCATATTTGGAACAACAAGAGCGAGGGGTTTCCAAACATGGTACTTAGCACTGAAACATTTAACCAATCAGTTCGCACTGAATATTCGGAAGCTGTGAACGCGCGTTACAAGTTTCAACCCTTATGGGTTTCTGCGAAAATGAATAGGTAATTTTTAGCCCAGCAAATGGAAGGTAAGATTTATCGGTAGCAATAATGCCAACATACATGTACTGAGTATTCCAGTTATTATTTTAGGCAAATAAGCCACGATTTGAGATCTTGGCCCTAGAAGTGTAGTAGGACCATTGTCACTTGATCCTAGTTAAAGACCAAGCTCCCAGGAGTCTCCCATAGCTCAGTGATATGGCCTTCGCACTAGTTTATCCATAAATGCCAAAGGTTCGGAACACTCGGATATTTTCCGAGAATACTCCCGAGTCGTTATCGACAAGCAATCTCATTTAATTAAGCCTAGAATTTGGGTCAGGACGCAGCTATTACAACGGCTCTCGTGATTGGTCCAGAAAGCTAAAAGCCCCAAAACATAGACAATAGAAAGAATGGAGCCCAGAAGCTCGGTAGAAGAATGGTTTGCACAATGGTTCTTCTCGTGATAAAAGAACAGTTTTTTATGTTCTTGTTTGACCAACAATGGCTTGCGAACAGCATCTTGTTCGATGTCTAGTTCGAAGTACGGATAGCGCTCTTTTATCTTCTTGATTTCTTGACTCAATATGTCAGCAACTTTCTTTCAGTTTGTCCTAGCTCGGTAACATCCAGGAACGACAAGACCCACTTCACGTTTTCGTTTTCCACCAACTTTGACAGTGAGAGAGTTCGTTTCTGAAGCAGCCAGAAAACCAGCTAGCACCCTTGACAGCTCAATAGGGACATGCCCTGTTAAATCCAACCTTCCTTCGTCGGGTAATTCTTTGTACACAACAACAGCATGAAGATCATACTCTTTTGCCTCCTCGCGGTTGTCTTTCTTGCAGATTAAAACCTCATCGAGAATTGGGGTCCACGTCACCTTGTATACATGATGTCCACGTATCGCTGCCTTAAACTTCATTTCATAGGACATGGAGAAACTAAAATTGCAGTCTGTCCTGGCCATGCTGCAAATCCTCCAAGTGTTATTGACCCTGATTGACCTTGCTCTCTTTTCTTCGTTGGACTTTGATCACAAGCAAAGCATGTCTTGATTGACAAGTGACCGCTGTGTGGTACCAGGCACTGTACACGACCTTAACACGTGATTGAACAGCCGACCTTGTACATACCGGCACGCTAGTACTGTCTACGGTAACTCGTTAAGCTCATATTTTTTAGTCGTTGTTTGGCATCATGTCTACTTCTCATGATGCAGCTACCGCGCACAAAGGAGAGAAGAAGCGAAGCTTTACCATGTCATTTAAATACGAGGCGATAGAATACGTAGAAAGGGAATCTAACCGAGCGGCGGCGGAAAAATATAAGGTCGAAGTTAAGCGTATCCGCGAGTGGCGCCAAAACAAACAGTCAATCAAGGAATTGAAAGAAAAACACAAAGGACAAGGAAGGGAAAGGCTTGAAGGAGGTGGACGAAAGGTTATCGATGATAACCTTGATGAGATAATCCTTGAATGGATTCACGGTCGAAGAGCAAATGGCCTCAGAGTTTCTCGCAAACTTATAATGGTAAAGGCAAAACACTTGTACGAAGAAAGATGTCCAGA
>NC_090892.1:21208550-21213550 GCF_036669925.1 Montipora capricornis | reverse complement strand
ATAATATTATGTTGTGTATTGAATTTTCGAGCTTAAGGTTGAAACGTGATACGGGAGGATATTTGTAGTATTGCTCTGTAAGCAGGAAAGGTTTCATGAAAATAAACAGGTCGGTTCGAAGCGTGCTTGTTTTGAATTCGCTCATTTATTGTCAAACTTCATAACACTTGACAGAAAAAAGAAACTTACGAAAACCCGGTATCTTGCCATCATTTGACACAGATGCTTCACTGTATGGCAAGTAAACATGCCGCGGTAACTTAATCACGGCGCCCGCTGAATTCCGGCGATGTCACTTTCGATTTTGCGATTTATTTGTGCAGCCAAAACGTACAATAACAAAATTGAACGTAGCAAAAATCTCCTAAACTGTTTGTCGCTCATCGTAACTTTTTATATTCTATATTCACGGTTCAAAATTAATGTTGTTTTCATGTCGTAATTATGTTATTCTCGAGCGACCGCCCTGGAAACTTCCTTCTGCTCTTCTCTGTATCAATATTTATTTACTTTTGCATCAATATTTGTTTTTGCATAAAGCAACCCAACAATCTGTACCTTGCTGAGTTCGCATTTGTTAGCTTTAATAGTATTTTCGGTCCAATGCTTCTGTTTTGCGAAGGGGTATATGTTTTAGGTCACCCATCCTTACACTAACCCCGTTGGACAGGAGGTAACTTTAGTAAACTATAGTATTACAAAGCTGTCAGATGCTCAGAGGGCACTCTTAAACTTGTGGTGAAAAGAAGTTGTGAGAGAGCTTGAAAATTATCAGAAGCCAATCTTTCTCACTTCCCATTTATTTTCTTCAATCTTTCTGGGTTCAGTACTTTGCTAGTAACCACATGTCTTCTCACGCTATTTACCCAAGACTTCTACCATTGCACTACAATGATAGACAATACCAAAACAATATCGTGCACTGTTAGAGCTACATATTACGCAAGGACAGATCTGTTTCGTCATACCAACGTGTGAGGACCTGTGAGCCATAGGGCCTCTGCTGGTATGACTTCTGGGTGACTCCTTAAATGGTCTTAATGACCCCCCAACTTGAAAAAAATTGTCTAGAACTAGCACGTACCACAGGCAACCAAGTGTACCCTCACGGAGGGTCTAGTTTTCTCTAACTTGACTGTTATCTTCAACTTAGATTACTCTGTGCCAGGTGCATCCCTGGACGGGATTTGAACCCAGAACAGCCACTGTGAAGGACCTGTTCTTATCCACTTTACAACTAAAGATCAACTGGCTGACAATTGCATCGATTATTTACCAACACTAATTGGTATATATAAAATCATTACTGAAACGATAGTGGTTAAGTCTAGCGCTTGATGTTTAAAGAGTTAGCTTTCTCTTGAGGTTTGGTAACCAATATTTCTCCTGTTTAAACTTGTTTCTCAGCGGGTAATAATACGCGTTTACAGGGGCATTCGGAAAAAAAATATTGACATATTAAAAAATATGTTATGGCAGTTAGCGACGCGGTAGTCTAGTGGTTAAGTGAAAAGGTTATTAATCGAACATTCCCAGGTTCGAGTGCAGCGACCTCAGAAATAAATATTCATTTTCCATAATTCCAATCAAGCGCTAATCGTCATTTCAGAGGTAAAGGATGGGTTGGGTGAGAGTACTCGCCTGCAACCAATGTGGCCTGGGTTGGATTCCCAGACTAATATATATATTGGTTCTCCATCTGCTCCGAGAGGTTTCTCTCCGGGTACTCAGGTTTTCCCCAGCCTCCTCAAAAAGCAACCTACGATTTGAAATTGATGAGCAGTGTTCCAAGCGCTAAATACAGTTGATACTCAACTTCAAGTTCATTGTTAATACTATTATGATTAGCCTAACTCTTAAGTTACGAACCTGGTGTGTATGGCGTCGTTTCATTTGACTGGGCCTCTTCGTTACCTTCACCAACTAAGTGCAAACAAATGTGTTAGTTAACGCTGTAAATGCTGGAGGTTAGCAAGTATCATTGGGAACCAATCAAGGTGGCCCTTAAATCTTGTGAGCTCGGTTTTTAAATGAATGATCGAGTCTGAAAGAGCTCAATCGGTCTGAAGCGTTCTCAATCGTTTTGAATGCTTGGTCACAAAAGAATGACATCATTGCTTGCAACGTAACAACAAAAATTCGATAGGATAAGAAGGACGTTTCGCCTGAGACAAAGCATGTAGTTACTAAATTACATATCAAATTCACATTGCTTTACCGCCCACGTTGCGAAGTTCGTTCTGAAATTGGATACTAGGTTACGAAGTACCCAATTACGCGCAGAATTTGACAACCAACCAAATAGTTAATAGAGGGGACTGGTTTTAAAGCTCGGCAAACATCAAAGGAGGAAACAAAGATGCCAAGATTTATGCTGGAAAGCCACGACCGTAAACCACAATCTTTTGTTTTGCGCTCATACACTATGCATAAATTACGTAACCAACACGTTCCTATTGGTTAGTTCCTCAGTACGGAGTAAACAACTATTGTGTTTTGTGCACGGTCAAGGCCAAAAATGAGAAAAAAAAACATACAACATATTAAGAAATTTGTCGGGTTTCATAACCATTCCCCTATATTAACTATGATCGTATTAATTTGCCGCCCAAGGTTCGTGAGATCGTAGTCTGGTCCCAGAGGTTTTTCTTGAACCGCGACAGAGCCGCGAAGAGGTGAAGTCAGGGCCCGGTTGTTTGAAAGCCGATTAACTTACTCCAGGGTAAGCGTGAACTTTTGTTTCATGTTTTCAACTTTTTGGTGAAAGTTTCTTTTGCTTCTTTTTGTTTTTCAATATCGACTTCTTTTAATGAAAAGTCTTGCCGAATATCAACGTTGAAAAGCATTTGGGAGTAGAAAAATATACACCTTGGTTAATTTTTAATCTGGGATTAGCGTTAATCGGCTCTTGAACAACCGGGTCCAAGTTACCTTGGACTTGAATCTCACTTTCATGAAGACGCCAGCTGTCAAACGTGTCAATTTGATAAGTACAAAAGGGACTAATGGCAACTTAGCAATCACGCGTCCCCTAATCAAACGAAACAATCATATTCGTAACTGAACAGAGAGAGAAGCACACACAGTGTATTTTTACCCTTCGACGCACTCATCTCAAAAACTGGTTTTTGCCCTGAGCGGGACTCGAAAGGTAAAAATGCACGGTGTGTGCTTCTCTCTCTCTCTCTCTCTCTCTCTCCAGTTACGTATAGTATAGCCTTTCATTTGCCTCGAAATTTCTAACTTTCATTTGTTCTAAGCCCCGTTTGGGATTATAGAGGCAAGGATCCACACTCAAGTGAAGAAACGTTGGGCACTAGGGATCCCCACGCTGCTAAGTCGCCCCATTAATCTGCTGCGTTGCCAGTGTGGTAGCCTTGATGGTGTAGTGACTTAGCATGCCAGACTAAAAATCAGGGGGACGTGGGTTCGAGTCCCGCTCAGGGCAAAAACTAAGTTTTCGGATGAGTGTGTCGAAAAGTAAAATGCTCTGAGTGTGCTTCCCTTTCTATTCAGTTACGTATAGTATAGCCTTTCATTTGTTTCGAAATTTCTAACTTTCATTTGAACCAATCATATTGATTTGTGTGTTTGTAAGAAATATCAACCTATCCGAGCTTGAGGGTCAGATCCTGACCCTAGCGCGCGTCTGCATGATAGTGAGATTCACGTCCAAGGTAACCAGAGGATTTTTCTTCTCGCCGCTTCAACACTCGTCTTCACCGCTTCGCGACTCTCTCGCGGCTCAAGAAAAAACCTCTGGGACCAGGGTAGTGACATCGTAAACAAGTGGTTTGAGGATTCAACACCATTCCAAAATAGCGCCGTAGTTAAAATTTACCAAGAAAGGCAAATGTAAATATTGTCGCCGGCTTTGTTTCAATACTCCAGAGCTTCGATAAGTTATGTATCGACAAGGGATTTGGGCTGCAATTATACTCTAAATTTTGACCCTACGATCCAATTTCATCGGCAGACGACTTGGAGTAACATTTCTTTTAGAAGCGCTATCCAGTTATGCAAATGAATAAACATCAATTTCAGGCATCACCCTAACTTTCGAGCAAAGATCTCCACCTGTCGTTTTATCTCTTCAGTTTTCGATTAGCCTTCAATTATTTTATTTCCGCCACTTCATACTTCGTCTCTACCGTTTACAAAACTCTGTGTAAAAAACAATCATCCACAGTTAACGTTCTTCAGTGCTCGAGTCTGTTCTCACTAACTCCATGTACGTACAAACCGATCGACAATTCTACCATTTGCCTGTCACGGTATATTCTAATTTCGGAGCTATGTTTAATGGTGTTAAATCCTGAAACCACTTCCTTTCGATGTCGCGAAACCACGGACGGCAGACTTGCGAAGTTCGATCTGGTAGAAGTCGGAAAGTTCATTTCAAAGTTCGCGATTTGTTTGCCTAATCCGCCGCATAATTGGCTACTTTGTAACCTTTTATCCAATTTCCAAACGAATTTCGCAACGTGGCGAGGTAAAGTAATGTGAAACTTCTCTAGTAAATTGGCTCTTCGTTCTTCAGTTAAACTGGGCAGTTGTCTTTCAAGACTGGAACACGAATGCACGTGTACAGCATGGCATGGCTATTACGAAATATATTTATAGGAATGCCGTTAAAGGCAACAAATCAAATCCTTTCTAAATGTACCTTCGTGCTCTCACGTTGTCCACGAACTGATGATCTTTTCACGTTCGTGGGGAGCTTAAGCACGAGAAGTTTGTGAGACGCGGACGGCCACAGAAAGTGAGCTGTTCTTCATACAACCACTTTATCTTTATTTTTTGACGGCAAGCGATTCTCAGGCTAAATGGAGCACTCTGATTGGCTACTTTTCGGTCGGGATTTTACAGTACGGACCATTACCATGGAAACGATCCGTTTCCCTATCTTTTTCTCTCTCACGAGAAATTCAAATTGAGCGAAGCACAAGAAAGGTTTTGAAAAAGCGGAATTTAATTCTTTCATCACAACGGTACAACTG
>NC_090892.1:21176050-21206050 GCF_036669925.1 Montipora capricornis | reverse complement strand
TACAGAGCAATCGCAAGATAGTGTATCGGAAGTAAAAACGCTGCAAAAAAAAAAAGGAGACAAAGAAATCATAGTCAAATTTGCAACAAAAAACAGCGTAGCATTATTGAGTAACATTAATATCTTTAACATGTACATCTGTAACATGGATTATAAGTCGACGTTAAAAAACGGGTCGTGGAACACGCATTCCGAAGGGATCCAGAGAGGTTGTGAAATAAATGTTGTTTCGTGATGAAACTGTCTTGAATTGCAGTATCGAAAGCGAAGCACTCGTAAACGAAGACCCAAGCACGAAGCACTCAAAACTCGAAAACGAAGCGCCCTATTTTCCATTGGAAAATCGCTTTGACCACAGCAATCCAAAGTTTTGGGTTTCACAACAGGCACCTTAAACGCCATATTTAACACCCAGCGAACAAAAACGTAGCGCATCTTACAACTTTCCCTTCGGCACAGTGAAGCGGACAACTAAATTAAATTAATGCACTGAGACATTTCACCACGGTAAATTTTTTCGTGCTTTTCAACCGCAAATTCTATTTTTCCGTGGGAAAAGTTCAAAACGCGGGGCAAAATTAAATTCCATTTTCAAAACACAAAAACAAGGATGCAGGATCGTTAATTTTTCAGGGTTGTCAGTTGTTGTGCTACAGATTGATCAGGTGATTTTGTGTCTATAGTCATCAGTGAAATCAACAAGGACTGTTTTGGAATGTGCACTACGTTGCAACTATAGTGGTAAGAAAAAAGATAAATTTTCAAAGCGCGGTTATAAGATCTAAAAGATCTTCTTGTTTTTTTTCGTTGTGTCGGTGAGCAGACCCAAACTTCCACTCAGCCATATAGTCAGTGGGTCTTCGAATCATGCAATTTATGATGTTTATTCGCCAAAAGCTGTCAAAACGTTAATGTACTTCAAATTTTATGAATATTCCACTCTTTATTTAATAAGAAATATATTGCCTTTTTGTGCTATTGAAGCGCTTGATTCGAAGCGAGTATAGATCGTTTTCACGTGACGTCATCATTTTCTAAAATCCAAAACTAAAGAGCCACGAAAGTATTTATCCTCATCAGGCATAAGAGGCGGTAAATTTGTATCCATTTGCAATTTTAAAGCTCAATAGCGTGCTTCGATTGGAAACCAGAGCATTTTGAATTTCTGAGTTATAGCGGTGCGTGACACGAGGCGACGATCAAGTTTATTGAGAAATATATATTTATCTCATGGTTTTGAGCCTTTTTAGAATTTAAAGCATTAGGAAAAGTGCTTAAGTAAATAGCTGTCTGTTCAGTACAGATGATCACTCGCCTAGATAGCCAAAGTAAGTAACAGATGTTGACACTATTTTCCGGCCGCCATATTGGTGCACCACAGATGTGCACCAACATGGCGTTTTCATATTGGGCTCTGTAAATTTCTGCGAAACATTTCGACGAATATCTGAAGTTTGGGGAAACGCACGGGCCTAAAACTTGGAGAAGTGTCTTCTTCATTTATCTTCTACAACATCACGAATTCTTGACTTTTTCCACTGGATGGTTTTCGATTTATTTTTTTATTGCGTGACAGTGAAAACGATCTATTGAATACATAAAAAGCCATTACGTCATCCACGGAATGTGTCGACCTTGCAAGTTTCATTGCTAGGGAAATAACCACCGTACTAAAGGTAGCCGTCGATAACGTATTTTTTGAATTATGTCACTCGTGTGGCTACTCTGCTAGCCCTTCACTCATATAAAAAAAAAAAAAACAATTAAATTTAATCGTGACTTTTAAGAAAGAAACCTGTAAGTTGTGAATAGTGTCATTATCGTATCGTTCATATCCATACATACCCCGAAGAAAGTTCCAGACTGATTAAGACCATCATCATTACGTCATCGGAAATTTCACAACGGCTAAGACTGATGGTGCAATCGGAGATTTCACAGCGGCTATAAGTGATGGTGCAATAAGATCGTGTGCAGTCGTTGTCAGTTGAATCAACAAGGACTGTTGCACTACGTATGTGCACTACGTTGCGAGGTTAGTGGTAAGAAAACAGATACATTTTCAAAGCGCGGTTATAAGATCTAAAAGATCTTCTTGTTACCTTTCGTGGTACAAAGGTCGACACGTAGTCACGTCAGTCACACGCTTGTCACGCTCGAGTCGCTTGTGTGCCATGGTCGTTGGTGTCAGAATTCGATTCTCTGTAACTCGGTGACTTTTATCGGATCTGTACGGCTGTTCTTGTCCTGTTTGTTAACGTGGAGTACGTGAAGTGGGGAAACACGAAAAAAAGATCTCACAGCAGGCGCGCTACGTACGATTGGTGCAAAGTTGGTTCAGACATCAAACTTAAAAACAAAATAATACTGCAAGGCTGGTTGTATGGCTGTGAGAATATATGAGGCCTTCCAAGGGTTTTTGGCGACAAGCGACACTGCAAAAAATGTAACTCGGTGACTTTTATCAGGTATGTAAGGCTTTTATGACGCTTTTTGTTAAGGTGGAGTAAGTGAAATGGGGAAACAAAAAAAAGAAAAAAAAAAAAAGAAGAAAACATCGCACAGCAGGCGCGCTAGTACGATTAGTGCAATGTTCCCTACTATTGTTATTACGCATACGTTCTGCGCATCTCGAGATATTCAGATTTCCTACTCCTGGTGCTTATTAGTACAGGGATATTTTTGCGCGGTTCAGAACTACGCGGAAAGAGCAGAACTTAGCAAGTGATCTTGGTATCCAAAAAGAAAATTGGGGGTAACCACGCATTTTTCAGAGATAATTAAGCTTCAATTTGGAAAAGAACGCCATACATTGCTTTGTACTTTAAAGCTCTTTAAAAATATTGTTGATTAATTATCTTCGAAAAATGCGTGGTTACCCCCCATTTTCTTTTTGGATTTCAAGAACACTTGTTAAGATCTGCTTTTCCTGCATATTCAGCAAAACTGCGCAAAAATACCTACGAATTAGTAGGCACCGTCCTTAAAAACAAAATAATACTGCAAGGCTTGTTGTACGGCTGTGAGGATATATATTTTTTTGATTTACCAAATCATTTAACTCCCTGAAGAAGTCAGGCCGTGCCTGACGAAATACTGGTAAACAAAAAAATACATATATCGTCACAGCCGTACAAGCAGCCTGGCAGTATTATTTTGTTTTTAATCAACAAATTATTTGCTGGTTAGATCTCCTAAGATCGGGCGCTTCCACTTTGTTCAGCTAGCCCTTGCATAAAAAATTATCAAACTTAAGTCGCACTAGACTGCAAAAAGTCCCTTCATAAATTAATCGAGGGCCCGCTTTACTGAGGCAGTCGTGTTTTGTCACGCAAACAAATAAAATGACCGAGGGAGGCTTGGGAAGAGGAGAGAAAGAAGGGACTGCACTCGTTTCTGTCACCAAAGCGTTCAGAATCAACAAATCTTTTACTCTAATTAGTGAAAGTGATATGACAGATGGTTCCGCCTTTTTTATTGCTAATGTAAATAAACACACAAATCACTACAGTAACGGCGTGGGAATACTTATGTGTATGTCGAGTTCAATCAACTTTTCGGAAAGAAAACCGCAGAAAAGCTACTGTATTTACTTTTAATTTAATGAGCGACACTCCAAAGAGGCCCAGTAAAAAGAGCGGCAGAAAAGCTAAGCAGAGAAAGGCCTCAAATTTTTGTCAGATTTGCAGAATAAATGTTAAATTGAATGTTGGAGTGTTTTGGCAAGTTTCGACGGTGTGACGTTCGTCCACAACTATCAAAAACAAATTCTTGTTTAGAACGGATGAGTCGTCAATCATAAAATCTGAAGTGAGAAGACAGAATTTGTTCTTCAGAAATAATGACTCAATACTTGTTTAAATCCATTTCCTTTAAAAAATTCCCTTTCTTCTTTAAGGCAACTACCCATAGATAATCGTTCAACCGAATCTGGTCTTCGGTGATGCTGCAAAGAGGAACGATTACCACGATCGGTTGGCGTTTAACGCAGATAGCTTCAAACGCTCGTACTTCTTGTCTTTCAATGTGATGTCGCTTAACGACCTCGTTCCCAGGCTCTGGGAGGAAAAGAGAGAGAGCCTGGAAACGAATCTAAATTTCCATTCTATGATTTAACGCGTCGTGCAAAAGATCGATTTAGCTTGTTCCGCCATTTTGAAAAAAAGTCGAGACTGCGCAGAACGACCAGAAGTCCGTGAATCACGGACTGTTGAATAGGAACCAGCCAGAGCTCTCGATCTGCGGCGCTGGCCCAATGGATCGCAGCTCTGGGAACGAGAATGCTCGCCCACGAGCCGGCCGGAATTTACGTAGACCAATCACAACGGACTTCTAGATTCTGGAAGTGCACTTTAGACCCTGAGAAAACTGCAAGAAGATAGGCTTCGTGTATTGGACTGACTAACATTCTTATCGAAGAGAAACTGGAGGGTATAAATTTCATGCTTTGGCTTAGATATTTGCGACTTTTCACAGAATGAGTTCGGTAGAATTCGTATGGTTGAAACATTTTGCTCCCGTGCAATTCAAACCTTTTGTGGCGTTCACTTGGGATTGATATCACATTTACATTTCTTTCCGCGCTGTTTCGTTTGAATAACCCCATTTCTTGTAGTCCTTCAGTTTAACTGATTTAAGGTCAGCTTTAATTTTCAAATCGAAGAAACACTGAGTACAAACGATCGGTTCGCTACACAAAAACACTAAATCTATTGTTAGAGACGATCATCGCCGAAAACACCCCGAAAATTTCAAGCTTAAGCGTAATGGATTTTTTCCAAGCTTTCTTTTCGCTACTATCCTAGTGGTATTCATTGCGCTTGAAGGTAATGGTTCTCGTGCAGTTCAAATACACCCGCAGTACTTTAATATTTGTATTCGTATTAATATATTTCCACGGCGCCTATTAATTAAGCACGTTTAGGGAACATTTGTATTGCAGCGAAAACGCGACAGCGACAATTATCTCTAGCCAAATAGGCGACAGGTGGGCTGGAAAATGAGCAAAAAGCGACATCAGAAGCCCCCTTGGAAGGCCTCATTTATATCTTTTTGATTTACCAAATCATTTAACTCCCTGAAGAAGTCAGGCCGTGCCTAGCTGTGCCTGATTCAAACCTATTTGCGGCGTAATAACATGGGTGTCAAATTACTTCTTATTTTTGGCGCGAAATTTCAGCGTTAATTTATGATTTCACATGTGAAATCACGATGTTGCTATGGCAACTTTTCCTGCAGTGGCAAAATGGCGTCTTAGGAACGTAATTTGTCACCCATTATTTTAATAACTAATCAAATGGTCTACTCGTGAAATTAGGGAATAATTTCACGCGCGTTTTGTCCAAAATCAAATGATTTCCCGAGCATTTATATTCCTAATTTCACTCGTCACCATTTGAATATCAATACAAATTGAACAAAATTACGGGACGCAAAAATTAAGCACGTTTAGGGAACATTTGTATTGCAGCGAAAAAGCGACAGCGACAATTATCTATAGACAAATAGTCGTCAGGTGGGCTGGAAAATGAGCGAAAAAGCGACATCAGAAGCCCCCTTGGAAGGCCTCATATATATCTTTTTGATTTACCAAATCATTTGACTCCCTGAAGAAGTCAGGCCGTGCCTAGCTGTGCCTGATTCAAACCTATTTGCGGCGTTCGCTTGGGATTGATATCAAATTTACATTTCTTTCCGCGCTGTTTCGTTTGAATAACCCCATTTCTTGTAGTCCTTCGGTTGAACTGATTTAGGTTTGCTTAATTTTTCAAGTCGAAGAAACACTGAGTACGAACGATTGATTCGCAAAACAAAAACATTAAATCAATTGTTAGAGACGATCATCGCCAAAAACAGCCTGAAGATCTCAAGCTTAAACGTAATGGATTTTTTTCATCCTTTCTTTTCGCTACTATCCTTGTGGTGTTCATTGCACTTTGAAGGTAATGGTTCTCGTGCAGTTCAAATACACTCGCAGTACTTTAATATTCAGTTGTATTCGTATTTCGTATTTATATATTTCCACGGCGCCTTCAATTTTACTAGTAGATGAAACAACACCATACCCTTACTAAGCACTCACATTTTGACTCCCTCCTTGCATACGGCGAGAACTACTGAAATTTAAACTGACCAATCAGAATTCAGCGAGAGGGAAAAACTGTGCTATCCTTGTGCTATCCGACGTCACGCTAATTGTTTATATTCTGATTGGATAGATCGGTCGACATTCGCTCAGCCTTCTGTTGTGACTCTCTTGACCGTCGCTTCTTTGAACTCAGCGAGACAGAAATGACTCATTGTTCTGGCAATCAATTTGCCAATCCACTTTATCCAGTTTATGGATTGGTCTAGCATGTGATTAACAACCAGGATCGCTTTTGAACTTTATTCTGTAGAAGAAGAAGACGTTGCTGAGTGAACATTTTTACGACGAAATCCCTTGGTTTGTACTGTTCAGCACTTTGATGTCCGATAACTGATCAATCACATTTGGTCGTCTGACCATATGAAGTTTTTTCAGCTCTTGTTTGTGTCCATCATGATCGAACTTCAGGTGAAGCGCTATGCTGCTTTATGCCAACTTCGGTGGCTTGTGGTGAGCTTGCCTGCTGCCCAAATTGTTGTTGTATTTGGGCAAGATTGGTCTTGGGTTGGAACTTAATAGTGAGGGGAACAATTTTTCGTTCATCTGCTGTGCCAGACAACAAACAATCCTGTCGGGTGTTCCATGTGCTTGGTGAGTCTTGCACGACCATCGTCTATCAGATCTGGATTGGAGTTTTCTTTCAGTGATTACAACTTGCGATCGTTCTGCAAACATCTACGTAGCATGCAGCACTTTTTAGTGACGCGAGGATCCCCGGTCCGTTTTGCTGTTTTAAACGGAGTTCTGCCTTTTGTTTGCTGTTTGTCTTCAGTGCTTGTACTTTTTCGTTTGTTCCTGGTGGCACAAAGTAACTTTGATGATTTCAAAGGACTTGAATCCTTAATTGAATTAGCAATTTTTTTATTAAGGAAATGTTACACAAAATTAGGAGAAACTGTTGGTTGAATAGACAATATTTGTAGACATAATTATCTACCCAGTTTAAGTACCTAGCTCAACAAGTTGTTTGGCTCCACAAGTTTCAGTTTCAGGCCAGGTACCCGAATTCACCCAGGTACTGTTGCACACTACCATAGTTCTTTGGAAATTGAATAGCTCCTTGAACACCTGGTTGCTTGACAAGAAACTTGATGTGTTTGTTCTCTACATTGGTGAATGCAGCCACTAACTGTCCATTGTGGATAAACTCCAGACCAACTCTTCTTTCAATTTAATCTTTGTTCTTCACAGGGCATCAATAATGGTGTCCCTTGTAAAATGTTAGTTTAAAGAGTTTGTTTAAGTTATTTCCCATTTCAAAGGGCACTGTGGTTGCCAGATTCACTTTCAAACTTATCATGGAAATGTAAATCAATACCAGTGAAAAGTCAGTCCCTTGAATTGTTGATAGAAAATTTATTTAAGTGCATATTAAAACATCAGTTGAGGAATATTTTTTTCCCTCTTTGTGAACCTAACATACATTGCTGCCATTTGTTTATTGCTTGGTCATTCAATGTCTTGATCACATCAAGTAATTTATTTTTTAGGTATTTTGTATCTTAATCTAAAAACTTAACTGGTTGCTTTTTGGAGCCCTTTTGCGGCATATTTAGATAGGCAGGAAATGTTCCACATTTTATGGTAAATAGTTCTGCATAGTTTTAAGGAACATTGCAGCCAAATCTAATTGAATATGAGGCTAAATTATGCTGTTTGACATTTTGTGAATTTAAAGACTATTAATATTGTTTGCGCTTGTTTTAAAAGGCTTAAGGTTTGCACTCAAAAGTGTTCCTTCTATGATCTTATTCTGTAAAGATTACCTTGGGAGAATAGGATCAAGGCCACTTTTTTCTTCTAGCTTCTTTCCCCAGTGCCCTCTGAGAATGGAGTTGATTTGGTTTTGCCCAATGTTGAAAAATGAAACAATGCCTAAACCAGCCAGCCACAAGGAATACTTCATGGTGCTTTTTTACAAACATGGGCATGAGGGTGCTCGTAAGCATCTGAGCATTGTTTCGCATGCTAAAGTGTTATTATAAATAATCTATTTCTCTAAGAGAGTCTTCTTTTCTTGTTGGTCATTCAAAAATTGTTGGAATAGCTTGTTTGAGCTGTTGGATAGACGCAGAACATTTGATGAGGCCCTCCTGGGGAGAGGAGTCCTTGTTCCCTTTACGTATTTGCTTGTGTTTCCTTGTTCCCCAAATTACTTTCAAACTTGTTCCCAGCTTTTTGATCCCTAAAATTTAAATTGGTTTTCTTCCCTTGTTCCCTAAAATATTTTGATATTGTTAAAAAAACCAGTGAGGAACATTAAATTTTAGTTACCTAAATTTTGAAATTTTAGATACTAGATATTTTATTCATATTCTTACATTTTTATGTATATATTTCTTTTTTTCTTTAATATTATTTTGTGGAAAACCTGTAAAATAGCTTCAGCTAAGTGTTTCTACCTACGTTAAATAAAGATTATGTATGTATGTTACTCTGTTCCCCAGTTTAAATTAGCCATGTTCTTTTCTTCCCCAAACCCCTGGGAGTGTCTCTTTGTTGATGTTGATTCTCATATTGGCCTAATAGCAATTCACTGTTGAATTGCAAGACACAGCAAGTTCTTATTTGGGATTGAGGGAAAAATAAATTTTCGCACAATAAAAGAAACACAATTTTGACTGCCCCTTCTAGATCTTGCTCTTTTCAGACAGGAGGAATGAGCTTGTTTGCACCTTTCTGGCGACCTGCGGGAGGGCAAGCTCTAGAAACTCTTCCTTAGCGAGCCTTCCACTGAAAAACTTTCCAAGTCTGGCTTTCTGGTGTTAGGGGCCGAGGTTTTTGTGCAAAATTCATCAGCGGCTTCCTTGCAGCTTCTAAAAGGTGTTCCTTCGGGCAATGGTTAGTAAACGTTTTGTTGTGCTTATACACATTTTCGCTACTTAAAAATGTATGTTCACACGAAAAAAATATCAGCTTGATAATTTTTCTTTCCCTATACTCCATTTAAAATGAACGTGAGCGCCATTACTAATAAAGGGCCAGAAAACCATTTAAAACACTTTGTGCCAATTTTTTTGTCAACAAACTTGGGTTGTCGGCGAGCAGAATTCGAACGTGACCTCTTATGCTTTGGCTTTTATTTGTGCTTTTTCTAACTATTCTAAGACGAATTCAGGCTGGTATTTTCGAATCAAGTGCAAGAAGACGGCAAAACCGTATCGATATTTATTTGAGTTAACTTCGCGAATAAAGACTTTGACCGCATCCTTGCGTAGATCAACAACAATGTCATTTACGAACAACCGAAATGCACTGTTTCCGGTGAAGGGGCAAATGATTGACAGGATAGCACAGTTTTGACTGCCGCTGCCGCGCGCACTGCGGGCGCAGGTTCCGTATGCAAGGCTAGAGTGCAAATGCATAACCCACCGGGGAAACAAAATTAATGTTTCTGAGGAATATTTTGAAAAGGCTTCGTCCTTTTCAGAAGAAGTTGACGCACTGACGCTCCCAGGAAAGATAGACACAGCGCTGATTGGTTCATAAGTAACCCACACGTGATTTCCAGTTGACAGTTTCTTAACAAAGGGAAATGAATGAGAGGCTGGTTTCAGCTGGCGCTCGTGGGGGAGGAACGCGTGATGAATCCCTAGGAGAGTCTGCATGGGAGGCTATCTAGCCATTAGAGTCATTAGAAACTAAAGTGGTTGATCTTCTATTAAAAACAAGGAAGTTTTTACGGGCACTTTCTCTTACATGAGTGTCAAATAGGCCACTTGGGAAAAAACCATAATACTCTTTGTTTGTCCCCCCAAATTTCGCATAAACATTGTTTTTGTTTTCTCTTGGGACTATTGTAAATCCCAAAAGAAACTGGAAACAATGCTTATGCAAAATTTTAGGGGACAAAAACAGAGTATTATGGTATTTTCCGAAGTGGCCTATTACTCCTTATTTTTGGCGTGGAATTTCAGCTTTAATTTATGATTTGACATGTGAAATTACGATGTTGTGTAGTGTATCGAGCGACTAAACAGCTTAAATACTCTCACGGAACACAACGAATCAACCAGCACATGGTTCAAACTAACATAACAACATGGCACGGATCACGTGACCCCTAACTAGTTCCCAAGACCGCACATTCCTCCCCCTTACGTTCCTAAACAATATGTGGCATACTGCCTTGAACTAAACGTTCATGGGGCCAGGAAAGGTCCATCAGTAATAATGATCTGGTGATCTTCGGTCCCTTACTGGATATCGTCGCACCTGGGTGCCGGGGTCTAAGCTTGGGTCTTCGGGTATAGTGGGTGGCTCCAACTCCCAGTATGTTAAGACCAAAGCATACAACTCTCTTGTGAGACCTCATGTAGAATATGCCTCAGCTGCCTGGAGTCCTTTTGAAAAACAACACATAAAAGCGTTGGAGGCTGTCCAACGCTGCTCTATAAGATTTGTCTGCTCTGATTATTCACAGTTCTCAAGCGTAACTTCTATGCAGCACTCGCTGGGTTGGGACACTCTTGAAGTCCGTCGACATCTAAGCGCCACTACCATAATGTATAAAGCTATGCACAACCGGACTCACTTAACATTTCCAACATCTGTCGTCTTAGCTCATGGAAGCACTCGCTCCAATCATCCTTATAAGTTCAGACATATTTTTGCTCGCACCAATGCATATAAGTTTTCCTTTTTCCCACTTGTTATCCGCCTTTGGAATGACCTTCCCAATTCTGCAGTTAATGCTGATTCTGTTACTTACTGCCTTCCAAACGAATGCTTTGCCAATCATAAGACACTATTGTAATGCAATGTAAACATTTACATGTTGTAAATAATTTAATTTAGGTAATTATTTATTTATTTTATTAATTTTTCTTTGCCCCCTTTTCTATTTCGTCGCTGACTGTTTTAGCATCCTGTATAGTCATACGACTTCTAGGATTAATAAAAATGTATGTATGTAACTCCCCACAGGTTACTTCAGGGCTATTCACATCGGGTACTGCAACCTCCGGAACAACACTTCCCACGTAGCTATGGCCTGCCCTTTGAGCTATTGGGCTGGGGCAAAGAGGCTCTGTAGTACGAGAAATTAATTGGTGATGATGTCTCCGAACTACGATTCCATCCTCTAGTTCAACTCGCGCAGACAGAGGGCCGGTTTCCTGGATGATAGTTCCAGGGACCCACTTCGACCCCGGGAGTAGTTTCTGACACTCACGGCATCACCAAGCTTCACTCCGCGCGTTCGGCTATGCTGATCATCCTGTTTCTTTCGTCTAGACTGAGCCAAATGCACCCTTGGCGCTACATCTGGTCGCAGCAGATCGAGATGAGAGCTAAGACTACGTCCCCACCGTAACTGAGCTGGAGATTCACCAGTGGTGCTTTGCGGGGTAATCCGGTAGCTTAGAAAAAAACGAGCCAACTTCGTGTCAACAGAACCGTCCCCCTTGTTTCTTCATCCCTCGCTTAAAGGTCTGTACCGCTCGCTCAACCAGACCATTTGTACTGGGGTGGTAAGGTGCTGAGGTAATATGCTTGATGCCATTTTTTTGCAAAAATGACTTAAATTCACTGCTCACAAAATTGGACCCATTATCGGACACTACAGTCTCTGGTAAAACATGTGAAGCGAAAGTTGACCTCATCTTGTCTATGGTCACACTGGAATTGGCAGAGTTCACACAGTGGATATCCATCCACTTGGAATGGGCGTCAATGATCAGCAAGAACATCTTTCCCATGAAAGTTCCCGCATAATCTATGTGCACTCGCGACAAAGGGCGGCCCGGCCATTCCCAAGGGTGTAATGGCGAACAGAGAGGGGCCTTTTTTGGTGACTCTGACAGGTAGCACAACTTTTCACCATCTCTTCTAAATTTGTGTCCATTTTGGGCCACCATACATAGCTCCAGGCTAAACTCTTGATTTTGACTATTCCCGGGTGAGTATCATGTAATATGTTCAACACCTCGTCTTTCCCTTGAGTGGGTACTATGACCCGAGCTTCCCATAAGAGACAGCCAGCATGTACACTCAATTCTTCTCTTCTAGTAAAATAGGGCTTCGGGCCTTTGTCGTCTTTTACTGAAGGCCACACTTGAAGACAAAACTGCAGAACTTGGGAAAGCACTGGATCGCGTGCTGTCCACAATTTTATCTTATAGTAGCATGTACTGGGCTGGTGTTGATAGTTTCTAGGAGGTGTACAATGTCCCCTGGGACGGGTGTGGATCCCGGGACATCCAAAACGGGTAGGCGACTGAGTCCATCCGCATTACCATTCTAATTTCCTGGCCGATACAGCGGTTCATACTCATAAGCTAGCAAAGTCAATGGCCACATCTGCATACTGCTTGGGGCCATTAAAGGCGTGGCTCTTTCAGGATGTAGCAAGCCAAAAGTGGTTTGTGATCCGTGTAAATCTTAAAATGGCGACCATAAAGAAATTGGTGGAACTTTTTCACAGCAAAAACTACAGCTAGCGCTTCTTTATCTAGGTGACTGTAGTTCCTTTCTGACGTAGAGTGTACGCGAGGCGTATGCCACAGGTCTTTCGGATCCATCTTCCATAACATGGGATAGAACTGCGACAACACTATAGGGTGATGCATCACAGGATACCACCAGCTCTTTCTCGGGATCATAATGTACTAGTACGTTTGATGATTGAAGCTGGTTTTTGGCTTTATCAAATGCTTGTCGCTGTTCCACCTCCCACGTCCAAACAACATCTTTCCTCATCAAACTATGTAGTGGTTCCAGAATGGACGACAGGTTAGGTATGAACTTCCAACAGAAGTTAAGCATACCAAGGAACGACTTCAGCTCAGTGGGGTTTTTCGGTGCGGGGTCCTCTTGAATGGCCTTCACAATGCTTCAACAGGATGAAACCTTCTGCATCAACTCGGTGCCCCAGGCACATCAAAACTGGCTTCACTAACTGACACTTTACTGCCTTGAGTCGTAGACCAGCTACCGAGAGGCGTCTCAAAACTTTCTCGATGTTGTCTAAGTGCTCTTCAGTACTGGGGCCTGTAATAAGGATGTTATCTAACAGAACTCTCGTTGAAGGGATTCCTTAGAGCAAACACTCCATGGTTCGCTGGAAAATATCAGGTGCTGAGGCTACCCCGTAAGGGAGACGGTTATACCAGTACAGGCCCTTATGTGTGTTAATCGTTAAAAATTCCTGAGAGTTATCATCCACAAGCATCTGTTCATAGGCATGGCTTAAATCTAGCTCAGTAAATGTTTGACCTCCAACTAATTTCGTATACAGATATCAAGCTTGGGAATAGGATAGCCATCCAGTTTTGACATTCTATTAACAGTGAGCTTATAGTCTCCCCAGACTCTTACAATGCCAACACTTTTCATGACAGGGACAATCGGGGTGGCCCACTCGGAATACTGGACTGGTTCAATGGTCCTTTCAAGTCTTTCTAGGTCTTGTTCAATTTTCTCCCTCAGAGCATACGGTACTGGTCTGGCTTTATGGAAATAGGGTAGCCGTGGGGTCAACGTGGATTTTGGCCTTTGTCCCTTGTAGGGTTCCAAGCCCCTCCTCAAACAGCTGACGAAAGTTGTTTGATTATGGGCCAATGCAGCTTGATTTTTAAGAGCCAGTTCCTACGTAGCAAGCACGGCCCTTGCCGCTTACAACCAAAAGCGGGGAGTATTCAACCCCGTCATAACACACATTCACAGAACAAGACCCTTTCGGTTTGACTTCTCCCCCGGTGTTAGGAGCGAAGGACAATTCCTGACTCTACAAGTTGGGGTGCTTGACCTGCTGAAAAAAGGTGGTTATATTGTTCCTCACTTATCACAGACAAGGAGGCCTTTGTGTCAACTTCCATTTCCAGGGGTTGCCTAGCAACACTTAGCTGTACTTTGTAGGGTGATGGGCGTTGACTGCCAAAGTTAAACAAGGAATATGCATCCACATCCTGTTCCTCCCCTGGTGTTTGCATGGCACCTTCAACAAGATCGGAAGGCTCGCAGTTGCCTGATTTCTGCTCATTGTCTGGCTGTGGTTGTTTCCCTTTTTTTTTAGCTGAGCAAAAGCGAGCTAAATGGCCAACTTTACCACAACAAAAGCATTTGGAATCTTTAAAATGACAGCCTTTGTGGTATTGGTTGCCGCCACAACGAGAGCACTTAACTTCGCGTCCCTAATTAACTTTGGGGCTCACGATTTAACGTTAAATCTTGAGCCCCAAAAATTAAAATAAACTACGCAGGATTTGCGTTATATCCTGCTCGTATTTCTCGTGGGTGTTTTGCTGTTCACACCCTTACTAAAACGTGCTTTGTACTTTAACTTCATGTATAAAACTAGTTCCCTTTAGACATCTTGTTAGAATCGCTAATGAAGTCTTTTTGATCAGACGAAACCGGTTGCATAATAAACAAAGTTAACAAGATCAGTTGCAGTGTGCTGCTCACTAGTTTCCATTTAAAAAATAATTAAAAAATTGTTTAAAAAATTAAAAAAATATTTTTATATTGACTGAACTTGTGCAAACACAAGCACTCACAAAATAGACGCTTACTTCGCATGGTGCTATTTATTTAGTTGAATTACATTTCTTTCTTGTTCTGTTCGGTTATCAGCAATGTTTTGGTTCCTTAATTATAGTAATTTGTAAATTTCGGTGATGTATAAGAAAAGTTGAAACACGAATTTTCTTCTTGAGGACAATTCAATGCGGACTTGAAGAATATGTTATTATGTGTTTCTGGCATAGAAAGTTATACGGATTATTAATTTTGAGCCGTAAGAATAACGAATTTTGTAAATCGAATCTCGAATGTTGACTAATAATCCTTAATTAATGTAGATGGTGCGGTTATGATTAAATAAATGGACGCTTCCACGGCTTTTATCAACTTTTGACGTTCACGAGTTGACCAGTTTGAAAGGGATTTGTTGAAAATTAACCAAGATATAGCTCCCTCGCCCGCTTAAAGAAACCGTTGGAAGGGTCTATTTGTTTTAGTTTCCCTTCAGTATATCCTGCCTGCGAATACAGTCCCCTCTCCTCGCTCCCCGTCACTTGGGACGCGTGAAACCTCCCAATGACGGGGTGCGAGGAGAGGAGGCTGTATTCGCAGGCTAACTGCATACTAAACGGGGAAAGTTTTTTTTTTTCTCCCGTTTTGAAGATTCCCGCTTTTAAAGATTCCCCATTTTAAAGATTCCCGCTTTTAAAGATTCCTCATTTTAAAGATTCCTGCTTTTAAAGATTCTCCATTTTAAAGATTCCCCATTGAAAGATTCCTGCTTTTAAAGATTCCTGCTTTTAAAGATTCCACATTTTAAAGATTTCCTGTTTTAAGGATTCCCCGTTTTAAAGATAGCTTTCCATATATTACCCGTATGTACTCGTGTGGTGTTTTAGTCATGATCCTGTTCAGATAGCCAAATTCCATGAAATACATCACTTTTTAGCAAACATTACAGCTCTCTCAGCCGCCGTGGAAATGTCGCGTCACGCAAAGCTTAAAAATTCAAGGGTTGTGTGTCACAAAACCAAGAACCCATTGTGTGTGCCATATATCTGTCGTTAAGTAGTACGTCTTTCCATTAGTACTTGATACCGGTAGGACAAATATTTATCGCTGCGAAACTCAATTTAAAAACTTCACAGACTGGAGTTCTGATGAATCAAGGCGGTTGCATTCTTCTGTCGGTGTAGCGGATCTCAGAGAGTAAAAACCGAGATTTGAACCGCTCCACTGGCCCGCTAAACAGATATGCTTTAGCGCGCGATATAATTACAATAAATAAATTGATTTTAGTTGATTAATCAATAATTCCCAGAGCTTCCCACTTTTAAACATTGCCGCTCAAAAGAATTCCCGCTTTTAAAGAATCCTCATTTAAAAGATTCCCGCTTTTAAAGGTTCCCATTTCCCATCTCCCATTCCAAATCATTTCTTCGTTTGTCACCGACTAAAATTCCACGGTGGTAAATATGGCGCCATACTTCATACACTAAAACGGCGAAGCGTGAGGATGTAAACATCCTTTCCTTGAATGGGTGTTCTCGATTTTTTTTTCGCCATGCGTTTGGTGCAACTGTGAATTCATCTGCGCACCGTTCAAAGTGACTCAGCAACTAATAATAGATGTACATCAGTGCTCTCTTTTTTTTACTTAATTAATTTCTGGTGGCATAATGTAAACATTCGTGACTTTAACACAAGTAAAAGAAATTGTCTGCAATGATGAAATGATACCACAAGCCAAAAAAAAAAAGCAAACATTTATACCACAATTATACCAAACTAAAACCGACATTTTTCAAAAGATTATTAAAACTTATTTATGAATCTCCTAGCAACAAGGTTCAATGTTTATGCAGCAAATTGAATATTCGTTTTAAAGCGAGAATTCGTTTTGTAGTACTGACAAAAAGCACTTCCCAGTAAACTAGCTTGTGTTGTCTCGTTATGCTCTATATTTTTCTCAACGAAGGATCTGGTGAATTTCACGGCTTTGACATCGTATAGGTCAAATTCCAAAAGATGCGGAAATGATGTTAAGGAAATAAAAACTTGCACAGTTCCTTTTTAGCTGACAAGGAAGTCGCAATTCTTAAGACATATATTAACATTTGATAGACCGTAACTGTTATAGAAAATGAAATTTGCTTTATCACAAGAGGACAAGACTGAATATATTTCTCTCCACTTTCACTATTTCTTTTTTTTTTATTTTCAAGAATCAATTTAACACGCTTTTAAGTCCGGCATTTTTTGAGGAGTGATTATTATTAAAGTTTGGGACTAAAATACATTTAACAGATATGTTTCACCACAAATGGAGAAGCATCCCGCTATTTGTGTGTGCAAGAATCCTCTCGACTGATTCAAAACATACTGAAGAAGGGTTTCTTATTTAGCCACTCACAAAACCTTAAGAACGAAACAGTTTCTGAATTCAACATGTACTAAATTTCATGAGAATACCTTAAAAGACTTGTTGGATATTAAAAAGTCTAATAAAGCGAACAGATTCTTCGCAAATGAATGAAGGGGGTAGTTTCTAAAGAAACTGCGGTGCTGCCTCGGCAGGAAAGATTTGGTTTTAACAACGGAGTTGATAATGTAAATTGGCCACCGTACAGAGATTCTAAATGCTTTTAGAATCTCTATACGGTGACCAATAACATTATCAACTCCGTTGATAAAACCAGATTCTTCGCAAGTCTGGATGACAATACTTTATACAATTTCTACCTGCACAGTTGTAGCAACCGTCGAGCGAAACAGTTCACATCAATTCAAACTCAGCATCCAGCACAATTTAAATTCAGTATCATCGGATTTCAAAACAAAACGCTGGAGGAAATCTAGAATAAGTGTTATACTTACATGAGCTTTGTAGACTCTGAAATCTCGGGGAAAAGGAAAGGATCGATGATTTCATCGCAAACCAGTTCTGTTTCGGCAGATCGATAGTGACATTTCCCAGTCGTGAAATAGCTGTCGCCTCCAAAGGCCAAGCTGCTGAACAGCATAGTTACGGCGATCGTTACGGCCATTACAGTTTTCCACATCGCTGCGACAACTGAAAATTCCCTTCTTCCAATCCTTGATTGGCAACGTCTGGTATTTCAAAGAGCTAAGGAAGCAAAGCTAAAGCTTTTCTAACTGCAATCACAACTGAGAGTCAAGCCTATGGAGTGTTTACAGTCGATGTCGACTCCGTGTACTAAATTTTTGACGCTGTAAACTTGATTTCGCTTCACGTTTCTCGTCGTGCCATGTCAACTGCTCACATTTAAATCACCTTAAATTTCTATTTCTATTTGAAAATTTCAAAATGTCATGGAAGAAGACAAAAATAACATTGACGCATGACGCACCTCTCATTAATTGGGCTTGGAAATGCCGTGACAAAATTTGTTCTTACGCAAAAAATATGTCACGCATAATCTCACATTGGACACATGATAAGTACATGAACTAAAAGGGATGAGACGGCAAATCACGCAAAACCCCTTGGGGCTCTGCCAGGGTAAATTCCGACAAGCGACATGGCCTAAAAAGTAGCGACACCACTTAAAAAGAAATCGTGACAAACGACATCCTTTCTTTAAATTTCCGACAGCAACGTAAAACATTGACAAAGAACCGACAGAAGATGATTTAAAATTCTGCCGAGGGGAAAGGGAGGTGTTCAATTATGCTTGCATTAAAAATATTCTTGCCCTTTAGCTACAAACATAATGATAAAGCGCATCTTACTTTTGACTCGACGTTTCGTATGCTACAACATACATCTTCAGAAGTGACGGTTGAACAAATTCAAAAATAATATATATAAAATTAAGAAGACTGGTAACTAGAGAGAATAAGATAAAAATAGTAAGATAAATAGATAGCAGGATAGCCTGCGAGCAGGCTCTCTCTCTTCGGTGGGAGAGAGGGAGAGCCTGCACGCATCCCTTTGAATTTTGAATGCCGCCTCCTGATGTCACGCTGAAAGAGCTGTCAAAAATTAGCCAATCAGCGCGCACCAGAAGTAAACATTGAAAAAAAAAACACAGAAAACAGAAACCCACGCGTTGTGTATTTCAATTTGCCCGAGGCAGAAACTAAAAAAAACTGTAAAGGAAGGAAGCCTTCGCCAGAAAAGCCTAACAACTATTGCTGATGCTGTAAAGCGTAGCTGAATATTCAGTACGGTAATTCGTCGAAGTCCCTTCCGCGGAAAAAGTGTTTCGTTCGTCAGGGAAAAATTTAGCACACAAACTTCAAACGACGGGAATCGTAATAGAGACATTCGTTTTCCCTGACCGCATCTCCACTGTGTGAGACTCGTCGACCACAACTGCTGCCAAATTTCGGTAAAGCGAAGCGGAATTATCTTTTTAAATTTATTTTAATGAAATACAGACATTACAACTGCTACATCACACTTTAATACTAGACAGATATTCTAATACCTACACCATTTTATTTCAATTGTGGTTATAGATATGTATTTTACTAATTCAATAATTTGAAAATTGGAATATTTTGTTTTCAAGTGTATCGGAGTATTGCGGAGTTACGAGGAGATCGAGCAATCATTTGTGGAGCCGCCTTTTCGGCTTAGCCTAATACTTGCTAAAATCGTGTAGAGTTCCTCTATCGTTAAATCAGCAACAGAGGCAGCCACGGTGACATGAAGTCGCCCTCGTATTTTGGCCGCTACGAAAAACAGTTGGGAAATAAGACTTTTCTCGAATTCTGTGGATAACAGAGATAGAACTTCCTTCCTTCCAGTAGAGAGGCCATTGCATCGCGTTGCCCGACCTTTAATTATGTAAAGTTATGGTAAATTGCAACATTCTACAATTTTCTCAGACGCATTTCTGACCACCTCATCTCTGCGAAGCGAAGAGGCTTTCTTGTTGTCGGAGCTTGTCAATGGTGACGTCACGAGGTAATTTAATTTCAGCCAATCAGTATTTTGCGTCCAAAATTTGGACGCGACATTCAAAATACAAAGCCATGCGGGCAGGCCCTCATTCTACCCCCAACCCCAGTCCCTCAGAGGGCCTGCTCGCAGGCTAATAGCAGGGAAAACTGACCGCTTAATAAAACCAGAGTTTTTCACCGGCAACGTTTTTGTTTAACGCTGGTTTAAGCTTAAAGGGGCTAGGTCACGCTATTTTAGGCGAACGAACGAGGCAGCTCTCTAATTGGGAGAAGAGCCCTTTTTTTCTTCGAAATGAAATGGGTCGTGGTCAAAGGTGAAAGGAATTGTGGTTATGCGCGAATGGCAATTAAGATGCAATGACGATGAGCAACGGCAATGGCAATGGCAATGAGCAATTAAGATGCGCTGTATGATCATCACAGGCTCTGTTTTTCATATCCTCAAACTATAGATTCACTGTCACGCAACAAAAAAAAAATAACTTCGAAATGTCCAATGAAAAAAGGCCAAGAACTTGGAATATTGTAGGGAACGAATCTTTCAACCATGTCTCTCAATCTCAGGTCTGTGCGGTACATCGTTTCTGAGTTATTTGTTGAAGCATTTGACGCAACTTGTGTGGAGACTTCACGTGGTCCACCAATATGGCGGTCTGCAATCAACGGAAAACATCTGGACTTTATTTTGCGATGAACGCGCTAACTTTTCGCTCATGAGATAAAATATCTGTGTATCATGACGCATCTCAAACTGCTGAGATTAATGGAGATAGACATTTTTTTCAACCGAACAGCTTTGTTTCATGGTCTTACGCAAGGCGACAATTCGGAAATTCAAAATGCTGTATTTTCGAAACGAAAGACGTCAAGGAACTGGAAACTTGAAAAAAAGATTTATTTCTTGGTCATCTTCAACCTCAGAAGACCACTTGATGACGTCACTGTGAAAACCATCTATTGTTTTCTTTCTTGTCTCGAGTGGGGTCCAGTTGATGGTCCAGCTTGGCGGTCCATGTTTTGTATTGTCCCTGTTCAAGACGTGTTAAAATCGATCTCCCTTCAATTCCACGCACAAGCCGTCGTTAAATTACCGCAAGCTTAAACATAATAACGATAATAAATTAACATAATGATACAAAGAAGTTCCACCTGCAAATAGCCAACGCTAGTAGAGGCGGGCGGCCTACGGTTGCACCAGTCAGTTAAGCATTTTAAACTAAATTACTGTTTGCAAGATGTAAAAGGAAACTTAATTAACTAGGAAAGTAAATTGAATGTTTCCAACTTGAAGATAGCAATGTATAGACCTGTATATATTAGTACACATCGGGTGTCGACAATTCAGCAGTTACGATACGCGGGAAGAAAATAAATAAATAAACAAATAAATAAAATGAAGAAACTAGGGGAACAAATGAAATGAAGTGCATTGGTAGCGAGTTTAACCTGAACAATTTGATAATAGTCTGATCACAGGGACACCCAACGTCCATTTTCGGAAAATATATGTTCTGAAGACGATTTGAGATCTAGAATTTTCGGAGCATCTGTTGTAAAATTCCTTGCTCGCCTGCCTGTCCTAGGATTTTCGAACTTCTAAAAAATAGTATAATTGCCCCTTTTTGACGGATTTTTACCCTAGAAAGGTCACCTAGAATTTTCGGGAGCCTTTTTTCTGGCTGAAATTTCAGGTAAGTTTAGGTAAGGTAAGTTTTGATCCCTATAATTTTCGGATCACTAGACTTTCAGCTAGGAAATCCGAACACATGAAAATTTTTTAGGGGATAAAAACATGCCTATATCTACCGTTTAAATACTAACGATGCTATGTATAAGTGGTTTTGAACTATATTCTCGTTGGGTGCCCCTGTGATCAAGATAGATGCCTCGACATAATCCTCCTCAGTCTGAAATATGGAAAATATCATACTGTTTAATTTGTTCAGTTTTTAAAACCACGTTGGGGAAGTTTACGGGTCTCAACTGAAGGTGAATTCCATAGTTTAGCTCCAAAACTCGCAAAAGACCTCTGATTTTGATTTAGTATCGAGGTTAACAGTTCTGATGTAAAACTTTCCAGAGGAGGAGAATCTAGTTTCGTGATTATGCTTATATTTAGCTTTGATAATGAGATTAATTGTGTTAGAAGGTGTATTTTTAGAAGAAACATCATACATTACAGAAAAGACTTGTGTAACGTAAAGCGTATATTCAAAGGAAGAGTTTTAAGGGAGTTAAAGTAGGGGATTGTTAGAGACCTTGGTTCATAGAAATACATCAAACGAAGAGCACTTTTTTTGTAGTAAGAGAATTTTGTTTAAATGAACTTTAGTAGCTTAGCCCCAAGGAGACAAACCATAGGACAAGTATCCGGTTGAAAATGGAGAGTACAGATATTGGCCGGTAGTTTCCAGAGTCCGTTTCATCACAGGAATGACTTTCGCTCGCTTTACTTTCGCTGGGAATACGCCAGTTTCAATCGACATATTTACTAGATCAGCTACTGAAGGGGCAAGGTACGATGCACTTATTACCGGATAATATGCCGAATGGACAAGAGAAAAAGCCGTAAGTTTATTGTTAAGAATGCATAACATCTCGTTTACTATGTCAGCTGGGAAAACCAGGATCAGAAAAGAAGGAATTTGGGTTTGTTGGTGACAAGTATTTTGGTAAAACAATTCGAAGTGTGAAAACATGAGAGGCTACTAAAGTAGGCTTCGTTCAAGATATTAGAAATCTCAATAGGATCAATTGTCAGGCTATTATCACTGAGGCGTTTTAGAGAAGAAATAACTTTTCATTGCTTTTTCTTGCAGTTGATTAGGTTATTAATTCCTTTCCAGGGATCGGTTGTTCAAAAGCCTATGAACGCTAATCCCATATTGAAAATTAACCAAGGGATTTATTTCTAAACTCTCAAATGCTGTTCTTCATGAGAAGAATTCAATCTTGAAAAACAAAAATAAGCAAAGAAACTTTCACCAAAAACTTGAAAACCGTGGAACCAAAGTTTGCGCTAATCCTGGATTAATTAAGTTAATCGGCTTTCGAACAACCGGGCCCAGGTGTTAATCACTTTCTTAGAAATTCTTGTTATTTTTTTTAAGTAAGAGCTCTGATTGTATTTCTGTAAAATTTGTATTTGGCAAATTCCTCCGTGTGAAAAAGTGTGTTGTTCACCTTGATTAATGAAATAAAAGGAGCGTGTTTATCAACAAGAGTCTTCAGAATGTTGTAAAATTTAAGGAAGGTGGCATTTACGTCAAGAAAGAAACGCATCAGAAATAGCTACGAGTGGGGTGAACTCCTCCGAGAGTTCACAGCTAGTCGGCTTTCGGAGAAACAAGAAAAGTCGAAGTACTATTGCTTAGTAGGATTCGTTTTTATGTAAAAAGAATGGGAAATACAGAATTGTGAAAAATGATCGCTAATATCATTTCTAAGCGTAAAGTAGCTGAGTTGTTAGATACACAGGTAGGTTTGTCGATGGTTCGCATAAATGTGAAACTTTGTAAAGAAGGAAATCGTAGGCATAACTTGACGTTTCAGCGAGAAGGAGATTAATGTTAAAGTCGCCCACAATATAGACTGATTTCAAGTCACGGTTTGAATTGATCAATGAGGCATTTCCCAGTTCATGTCTGCCGCCTACTCAAAGCGAGTCTAAGTGCGAAGACTTTGTGATGGTAATTAGTTATACTTTACATATGAATGAAAACTAATTTTCATAAGAAAACTTCGCACTTCATATACTCGCTTTGGAGAGAAGGCAGGCATGAACACGGAACTGGCCTATTTCTCAAGTGTTTCATCGAAGTATTTATTCTTGAAAGCGCTGAGAGGAACTATGTCGTCGATAAATAACTCCACAAACGGTGTTGCCTTCCCCCTAATTTTAGATCTCGATCCATAATGGCTGGAATGCATCCTCTGATATTTTTTCGATAACAGTACATCTCAATTTATGGCTGATATACATATACCAACACCTCCAGAAGCCATGAGAGGTGTTGGGTTGTATTCAAATACATATCCTGGAATGTCAAGGTTGAAATTCAGATTTCTTCCGCTTGTCATCTTTGTTTCCGAAATTCCAATAATAGAGAAATTAAAAACTAACTCATCAAGGAGATGGTCTGAACATTTTCAAGATTTCGTCTAAGACTTCGAATGTTGTTATGACTGAAGGATCGCGAAACATGAATCCTGAACGTATTTTGGGAGTTCACTTTTAAATTTATGGAGGCTATAAGGAGAATAGTAGCGGCATAGAATATCGTGTATCGACCATTACCAGGATTAGAACCTTAAACTGTGTTTAACTTCAAAAGGTCATGGTCACAGATGCTAGGCATCGTTTCAAGGTTTTTTTTGGACGGCAAGGATAAAGAGTAATTGTTGTTGAACTGGCCATGAACGATGTTAATATTTTGACGAAAATAGGGTAATTCTTTATGTGAATGGTTTGCTTACTATCTAAGGTACTCATTTCAGATATCGTTAACACAATAAATCAAATGCACTTATCTAGTGTTGAAGAGTCACCGATCTGTCACTAGCTTCTGTACACAACTTTGCTTTGATATTTTCAATGCGCGGCGGGGAACCCTCAGCTTTCTGAATAACGATGGAGTTCTTGACCCGGCAAAAACGGTATCTGTTCTCATCTTTGAACTTCTTGGCTTTTGAGAACAGCTCTTGTTTTGCCGGAGTTAGATGATTGAATAATCTTACACGACCAAGCTCAGAGCCAGCAGACAAGCCAATACGTGTTGGGTTTATCTGGGAAGCTTGTTGTCGTACTTCCATAACTTTGTCCTTTGCTAGGCGCCGAAAAAATTTACAGATTACAGGTTTTCGTCCTGTTCTTTCGTACCTTGTCGGGAATCGATGCGCGATGTCAATGTCAGAAATAGCGACTACGGCTCCCATGTTTTCAAATAATCTCAGACACAAGGCGCTTGTGTCTAAAGCAGATTCATTGTCTTTCTTCTGGTAGGCCTGTAATTTTTGTGTTGAACTGGTAACTGTATCCTTCAGCGTGGGAAATGGCTTCGCTTATTCGTTCAACTTGGTCTCTCAGCTCGTTTATTCCCGACGCGTTATATTCTTTAGTACAATCACCATGCTTGCATTGGATTAGTTAAGATCATCATATTTGCCACTGAAAAACTGAAGGCTTCCCTCTGCTTCTCTTTTTAGCCTTTCCCGGCTGCTATTGGTAGCTTGAAACTTGTCTTTCATCGATTTGACTTCGTTAGGTAAAGCTGCAATCTGCTCCTTCTTTAGGCATGATTATAATAGTTAATAGGGTAATATAGAGAAAATAAAATAAATTAAACGACCAATATTGGGTGTATCAGGGCAGAGCAATCATCTTGCTAATTGCTGACCGCATTTCTACCATTTAGGTCTATGGTCTGTGTAACAAGAGATTGTACCGCGCATCTTAAGGACGTTCGCGCCAAAATCTTCCTACGGTGAGATTTTCTTCATTTCTCGCCTAGAGTTAGGTCATAAAGTACTTACTCCAAAAATGAAAAAAAAAATGGGGTCACCGACTTTGTTTCGGAGAAAATGGCAGTGGAAAAATGCCTTAATTTCGAGAAATCGGTCATAATAGCGAGATGTAGGCTCATCTGCTCATCTATCGAAAATCATAAAAATAAACTGTTGGAGTGAAAGTTTCCGTGCATAGGTTTTTAGGAGTGAGATTTTTAAATAATTGTATGCCGCTAGGGATGTGGTAAACAGTAGAGTTCTTCCTCGACGAGCGTTTTCGTGAGCTCTATCAGTTGCAACCACTATTGGAATTCGATGGCATGAGGAAAGAAAATGTTAAAAAAAGATAACTTTTTACGGTGAGAATTTTTTCATTTCATCATATTTTGTAGATAGTAAGTAAAGTAAGTGATTCATGATTTAAAAAATAGGGGTCACCGATGATCTGAACGAGTAAAATCGATGTGATTTTGCAAAGCTCTTGGAAAAGTTCGTTTGTCACGCTTTTGCGTGACCTGTCGGGCAAGGACTGGAACCCAAGAAAGGATCGATCGTTGAAGAGGTGAAAGGCTTTTACCGAAAAAAAAACCTTTCTCGAGCATAGCAACGAAGTTTTAAGAAGGGGTCATCTTCATTTCGTTGGTGTTTTGTATAATATCTCTCCATTGCCGTCATGCTCATCCTCTGGAGTGTTTTTTTGTGAAATTCAATCGCTGATTGTTTCCACGCAGGTCCGCACTATTCAAGAGACGAGGACGAAAATACTGCTCAATTTTCACGAAAGTAAAGGAAAAGAACTTTAAAAACATGCATTCACTTTGAACTTAAGTTCGTAGGGTAATAAAAACATTAAAAAGAAACAGCCCCATTAAATTTACGCAACGGTTCGTCCTCGAGTTTTCCAAACTTTCAGCCACTATTCTACTCGATCAGCTACCTTTTCCAGAGCTTTTCCATCCTCCCGCTCACTTCTCTTTGAAGTTTCATGATGATTCGGAAATAAATGTGCTATTCTTTTGCCGGCCTGGAATTTCCTCGGCGTTTTTGTCGCCATTTTATTTTAACTGATGCTTGAAAAATTTGTATGGAAGTCAAGTAGACTAGTGCACGACTGATAAAACCTCGCGAATATCGGTCGTGAAGTAGTCTACTTGACTTTCATGAATATTTTAAATCAATTTTGACTGATCACGATCTTCTGGTATCCAACGCTGTGCAAGACTTATCGTCCACGGTTTTTGCAAAGGTTTTAAAACCTCAACTTCACTAATGCTCGAAGTAATACGTGACATAATACAGTCGCGTTACCTGCGCAGTAACGTTGCGCACAAACAATTAGCGCGAACGTCCTTAATTCTTCCATTCGCCCATAACCACAATTCCTTACGCCTTTATTCTTACGTCGACCACATTCCCTTGCGTTTCGAAGAAAATGTGTTCTTATCCCGATTAGAGAGCTGCCTCGTTATTTCGCTTCAGGATCACTCACTGCGGCAGCAACAAGGGAACATAAACCATTTTAGGGATCAAAAAGCTGAGAACAAGATTGGAAGTAATTTCGGGAACAAGGGAACTCAAGCAAATTTTTAAGGAAACAAGGGTAAAAAGACCCCCCCCCCCCCCCCCCCCGCACTTTCCTGGGAGGGCCTGGCAAATTTATGGCTGGAAATCACTAGGTTCAATTTCACAACATTTTCACTATAGAGCCAATCTCGTGTTTTACAATGGCTTAAACCATAATCTTTGACACCTTTGAGCAGACCCGCAGCAGTCCTTCAAGTTGTTTGGAGTAATGAATTGTTGTCAGACGATCGTTCTCGCACGGGAAGACTACAATTAGAATGTTAAGTTGAAATTTCTGTTTGAATATTCGAAAAGGTTCCCGGCAAACCATAGGCAGTTTAGTCAGTTAATTTGTGAAGTACAAGGAAGCCTCGGAGTTCGGGTTGCCGATAAAGAACAAAAATTTTAGATCAATTCTGAAGAGTGACTAAGCTGAATCATAAGAGCTGACTCATAGGTGAATGAATTATTGATGATTCACGTAACACACTGCGCTCAGTAATTTTAACATTTTAAATATGTATAGGCACATGATCTCGCGTGCAATGAATAAGCACGATCGAGTAAGTTTCTTGAAAGACGACCAATACTGTAATTTGTAGTCTTTGAAAAAATTTACAAGTGCTTATTTATTCCAAATTGCAAGGGAAAAATCATATGATTATTTATTAATAATATACATGAAAAGATTCGAGATGGTTAAGAAGTAGCTTGCGTAGCCGGCGCGAGGAAACGGGTTAGGGCAAGTTAAGAAGAGGAAACGCACGCGTATCACGCAATCAGGGAAAAATTACGCCAGAAATTGCGACCTTTAAGGAGGCTCGAAATAGGTTCTCCTTTTTTCAAACAAATAAACATATGCTGTCCTTAGATACAGTTAGGGCAATCATATCAAGACGAAATTTGGCCAGGGTATTAAGTACCTATCGTAGATTTCTCACATTATGTTTTCCTCCAAAATAATGTTACCATGGCAACGATACTAGGCATTTGTTTGAGCCTTAAAATCAACATATGTGGTCCTTTTTGAAGAAACGGGACGGTGAAATTTTCCCATTCATCGTTACCAGATAATGTTAGAAATACTCTCTAAAATATTTAAAATTCAACAAAATCTGTAGGTCAGTTTTTCAGATAAATAAGTTTTTTTGAATTGTCTCTAATAATTTTTTTCACCTACAGAATTTTTTTAAATTTGAAAGACAAACGGTTTAAATTAATCTAAGCTAACATGCAAAAAATCAAAAAAAATCACCGTCCAGAAGCAGAGATATAAAAGAGTAAATTTGCAAAATCAGGAAAAATTAGGGGGTTACAAGATCAGCATTTACGCATGCGTCACCCGCTCATTCGAGTCCGCGCGCGAGTGGAGCTACAGGTCAACACAAACGGATTTAAGTAACTATTAACCCGTTTAAGTAGAATTTTCGTAGTTTTCGTGAATAGGAGATGTCTATTTATATGCCATGTATATAGGAATTGGAGAAAGGTAAGCGAAATTAGCGGTATTTGTTTATTTCTGGTGACCCATTTAAATCATAAGCTGACGCAAGCAGCTTACGAATTGCGTGTGTGGCTTACGCGCGCGCGCTCAGCTGAAAACCCTTTCGAGCCTCCTTAAGGTGGCTTACTACAGTTTTCCGCGGCTTTTTTTTTGCCGAATCATCCACGCACGCACGAGCGAGATATCGTCACAACGCGCGGAAAATACACGCGAGTATTAAAGGGGAAACCCAACAAAAACAATAAACATGGCGGTCGTAAAAAAAATTTTTCAAATCATTTCCCGTTTCAGTCTTTTCAAGAGAGCAGAATGTTCGTCAAGTTTATTGAGAGTAGAAAAAAACTTCCTGCTTAGAAACCGTAGTATTCTAACGTCAGGAAAATTGTGTTTTCTTGACAACACCGATTTGAGTAACATGAGCGGGCACACTATATTGTCGGAACAACAAAACAATTGTAAAAGTACATGCTCACTTCCTTCCTTTTGGCAAATTGCTCTTGTAACTGCTCTGGTCTTTGGCTTGTCCAAACACAAAGTAGCACATGCGGCCGGAAAGGAGAACGACCCGAGCCATGCTTTAACAAAATGTCGTTTAGAGAGGAAGCGAAAAGTCGCCGATAAAATGCTTTCCTTACGTGCGAGTAAGGATACAAATGCCGAACCTCCAGCGAAACAAAAAAGCACTGGAAGAGACGAGAAACCAACAGATAGCCAGGTGAGTAGCTTCACTATGGATGCCATTGATGTTGGGTATCATTGTCACATGTAAAAGCCATGTGGTCAGTACTGAGGAGGTTGCAAAACTGAAATTGTTTCCAAGTAATTTTACCACAGAATTCAATAATTCAATACTAGAATAGCTGCAAGTTTCACCTACATTTAAAGAATTACTACTGTCTTAGAGCCACATCACCAGGAGCAAGGCCAATTGCCAAAAGAACAAGACTAATCTTCATGAACCTACTTCAACAGTGCCCTTGGCAGGATACAGAATTTGTGACTTTGGAAAACTTCAAAAAGATCTTGACAAATGCCAATTCTGTGACCAAGGTATATGCTGTACAGTAGTTTTAGAACATTTCTAGGCAACTATAGCCTACCAAAATTCAAGCTCATAATTTTTCATGAAGACTAAAATGTCAAAGGAATGTTTTCACACCAGTGAGGCTGGAAAAAATTAAGATGAATTTCTTGGGGTTTGCATAAATTCCTCTGCCATGAAAACTGAACCAATTTTTGTTACATGTAAGTTGTAGTCACCTGTATTTATCAATAATTATTATTTAGGTGAAGCTGGTTGTTGTTTTGAATGGAGATTTCATAATCCCTGTTTGTAACAAGTAAAATTTACCCTTCACTAAGTTTACACCAAACAGTCAGTATGGTAACACCCCAGGGGAAATTCCATGTAAAAATGATAAGATGTCAATGGCAAAGTGGTATAGAGCATATCTGATGAATGTTTAGGGCCAGGCATAAGCTCATTTCTACCAACATTGTCTCCCTAGAGGCAAGAGCTAAGACAGTCTGTGAAAAGACCAGCTTTACTAGTCTATGTTCTATGCTTGACATTTGCAGCACCTCAGGAAAAATATTGCCTAAAGTAAAAAATGAAAAAGAAAAAATCTTGAAAACCCTCAAATTTCCTTTACGGTGAATTATCTGAACAAACTAATAATTTCATGGCCCACTCCTCTGGGAAGGCTGAAAAAAAGGACATGTGTAAAGCATAGTTTTTACTAAAAGGTGTTTTAATATTAAATGGTCTCATATATGCTTTCTGTTGTACCAACCTGTTGACAGGGAGACTTGATATTTTCTAGGATTTTTGTCACAATACAATTGAGTTTACAATATTTTTGTAAACAACAACAAAAATTAAATA
>NC_090892.1:21146050-21171050 GCF_036669925.1 Montipora capricornis | reverse complement strand
TTATTTAATGCATAATTAATTACTGGCCTGATCAAAGCATTGTAATAAAGTAATGTTTGTTTAAGGGGGAGACAATTCATAATTTTCTTTAACAAGCCGATGCGCTGTGCAACTTTCTTACAGTCATAATATGCTCAGAGAAAGATATCTCTTCATCAATCTCAAGTCCTAGCAGCTGACAAACTGCCATTGCAAGTATTACACTTTTTGCACTGGTGTATTAAACTTCTTGCACCGAGTTACACTTGAACTGCACTGCTCTCAGCCAATCAAAATCGAGTAATTTTTTCATGTATATTATTAGAGACGGTAAAAGGGAAGTTATCTGTTTACAAACATTACTTTTGTTATTCAAATGTGCCAACCACAGGAACAAAAGACCCTTTGCTTCGTTAGCCAATGAGGCCCTGGTTGTCACATTAATGACAATAGGTGAGTTCAACGATATCTTCTCTTTACACTGAGGGTCACAGTTTGACTTGTTGAGGAGAGAGCAAATACGGACAAAACGGGCGTTTTTATGAAAGAAATTGTTTTCAACACGATGCAAAGCCTGAGAATTGCGTTTTTCATCGCTTCTCACTCGTCATTTCGTTTATCCAATCAAATAAAGGACATTTGGCTGCCTTTTTTGTGCTGTTTACATCGTTCGCACGCGCCATAAAGACAGATGATGCATTTTTTTAAAAAAGCACTCTTACCAAATTAAATTGAAGCAAAAATAACACCTCTTTTGTAGTGGAATAATAAACCTCTTATTCGATGGTTTAACATACAATACTCGCGGACATTTTGCTCATTGCTCGTATTTTTCCTCTCTCGGAAAAATGCTACGCAACTCGCAAAATATCCGCGAAACTATCGAATAAGATGCATTTATTTCATAGGTACTGAGATTTATCCGCGAAAATCATAGTGAATAAAATTCGTACTGATTTTAAATGTAGCCAATCAGGAACGCGAAAGACAAAATTTCACTGTGAAGAAATATCGTTCGTCCAATCAGAAACGCGAACGACGAAATTTCACTAGTGATGAATGAAGGTATCGAATGGAATTGCTATTTTCTGCGGTTCGCAGATTAGCAGAAAATTACTGTTTTCACGGTTCACTAAACAAGTGACAATTACCATAGTAACGAGGCTAGTTTATCGACAGTTAGGAGCACATGGTTTTGACAGTTCCATTCTAGTCTGGCGCTGCTCCCGCAAGGTCAAATTTTTATCTTATTAGTCTCATTACATAGGTTATCTAACGGTTTTCGTTACTTCCGTTGTCGTTGGTCTTTCGTTCATGAGTTTATGTTGTCGAGTAGTTATAGTTAGCAATCTTACTCCCTCGAGATTGTAATAGAGTCTGAATCTGCTTTCGGGAGGGACCAGGTTTCCCCTCAGGGGTTTTTCCTGGCGGGCGGCAGACTCATTTTCGTATGTTTCTCGCTTTGTGTGTAATTTCCGTTTTCCAATAAATAGGGTCTGACCACAGGCGCCCCAAGCTGAAAATACGTGACTGGGCAGTCAACAACGGTCGTGTTGCCAGCGCGCGGTCAAATTCAAATGGACCAATCAGAGTTGAGGCTGAAACCATCTTGCGAGTTTCCGTTGTTGACTACCCGGTCACAAGCCTCTGAAGAAAGCCGAAGAGGTGAATTTTAAGGCAAAGTTTTCGTTCGCCACGAGTCTTTCGGCCGCCGAAACACACGTATTTGGAGTGAAATTTATTGGGCTTTATGGAACTGTTGTTTTTATTGCGATTCGGGACTTTTCCTGTTGAGGAGAAAACGATTTGTGGAGTGAGGTCTGGCCAGCGATGGATGGAGTCACCGGCCTTCCCATTATTTCAGCAACGGCCTTCCGGATGACTTCACTAAACGGCGTCAGAATGGCTCGAAACTCGCCAAAAGAGACAAGTTGGTCACACATTTGAGGTAGGAAAACTTTATTTCAAATGAGATAGTTATTTCCACAATTTTTTTCCGATCGGTGATTTTCCCATACAATTCTCTATATACACAAACTGTCGCATACACCACGTATTTTCAGCTTGGGGCGCCCGTGGTCTGACGTGCAGCGGCCATCCTACCAGCTCCCTATGACGGTTTTCATGTACATTGATTGGTTCAGTGTCGTTTATTTCGGGTGGGGTATAGGGTAAACCGTCATCCGACAGCCGTTGCACAAAAACCGCGCGCTTTGAAAAATGGCCAAGGAAAGGTTTGCTTCTATTTGTTCAGGTGAGGAATTTATTTTAGAACAAGAAAAGAGAAATGCCGCTCAAAAAACTGAACGAGATGTACGACTGCTTCAAGGAATTTTGAAAACGAAGGTCGAAGACAGGAGAATGAAAGTTATTCCATTTAACAAATGAAAGTTATTGAATGAATACTGAATACATCAACCAATTTATCATCTCCGTCCGCACTAAAGACGGCAATGAATACGAGCTGACTTTCCTTCGAAGTTTAGTGGCTAGCTTGGAACGACAACTGAAGAAAAAGCATAACAAACGACCTGGTATTTGAGAAAACCAGAGAGGTTTTTTAGTCCAAACAAAAACAACTAAAGAAGCAAGGAAAGGGAGATAAACCCAAAGCACCGGTAGCTTTGACAAGCGACGGTTCAATTACAAGCTGAAAAGTCGCACTTGAGCTAAAAATAACCGAGCCGGCAAAAATGGAAAGACAAAATTAAACTATTTCGCGCCGAAAAAGAAGAGCCAAATCTTCTAGTGTTGGAACTTAGAAGGAAAGTTGAAGAATCTGAATTAGAAAATGAGTATGAGGATGCCCTTGCCGGGGGGGATTGTTTATTTATCATACAATGAAGATATCATCAATGAAGAACTTGTGAATTACCAGTGGATAGCTGTGTAACCGATCGAGTGTCGAGCTTAGGCATAGAATCCGCTCCTAAAGCTCGAAATGCTGAGGCTGATGCCCAACCTGCTTCTTTTTTTTTCTTTTTCTTTTTTATTATTAGCAGAAGTCATACCAGCAGAGGCCCTTTGGCTCACAGGTCCTCACACGTTCGTACGACAAAACAGATCCTTTTCTGAGATTAAAAAGCTGGCTACCGGCCTATTAATTAATCATTTGTCAGAAAGAAGAAATTCCTGTCCTCTTTAAAAAAAAATTGACACGCATTGCTTACGTGTGGTAGTGAAGTAACACAGCAATTTATTCCATAATGTCAACTGAGCTGTGTGTTGTCTTCCAGGACATTCAAGTTGTCCTTGCGTAACTGTAGCTCTAACAGTGCACGATATTGTTTTGGTATTGTCTATCATTGTAGTGCCATGGTAGAAGTCTTGGGTAAATAGCCTGAGAAGACATGTGGTTACTAGCAAAGTACTGAGCCCAGAAAGATTGAAGAAAATAAATGGGAAGTGAAAAACATTGTCTTCTGGGATGACATGTTGACAGTTGTCTTTGCGTAATATGTAGGTCTAACAGTACACGATATTGTTTTGGTATTGTCTATCATTGTAGCGCCATGGTAGAAGTCTTAGATAAATAGCCCCTTGAGAAGACATGTGGTTACTAGCAAAGTACTGAACCCAGAGAGACTGAAGAAAATAAAAGGGAATCGAGAAACATTGGCTTCTGGGCTGACATGTTGATCATGCAACTTCTTTCCACCTGACAGCTTTGTAACCAAAAGTTGAAACCTGAATTTTATCATAAGTTCGGCGGGGTTAGTATCTGGATGGGCGACCTAAGAAATATACCACTCAGTAACAGAAGCATAGGACCGAAAATTCTATTTTAATGCTATCAAATGCGAACCAAGCAAGATACAGATTTTGTTAGCTTGCTTTATGCAAAACAAATATTGATGTAAAAGTAAATAAATATGGATACACAATTTTTAAGAAGAGCAGAAGGAAGTTTCAGGACGGTCGATCGAGCATAAAATATTTTGCCATCGGTAACAAAATCTACGACATGAAAACAACATTAATTTTGAACCACGAATATAGAAAGTTACCATCAGCGAAAAACAGTTTGGGAGATTTTAGTTGTTTTGTTGTAATTGTACAAGTTTGGCTGGAGTAAATCGCGCATCGAATTCAGCGGGCGCCTTGATCAAGTTACCGCGTTATTTTACCGCGGCATGTTTACTCGCGAAACAGTGAAGCATCCGTGTCAAATGATGTCAAGCTACCGGGTTTTTGTTTTTTTTAGTTTTCTCTTTCTTTCGATTGTTATAAATTTTGACAAGAAATGTGCGAATTCAACGCAAAGATCACAATCGCCCAACTCTCAGAGGTTGACCATTGTTTCTGGAAAATCAAAAATTTACTCTCCAAGACAAGGGTTATTTATCACCAGGTAATTCCATCGCTTTGGTAATAGCAGCTACTTTATTATTCATCAGCGTCACAATCTTTTGCCGATTTTGGGGGTCATTTTGTTGAAACTCAAGCACGCTTCAAACAGACCTGTTTATTTTCGTGACTTATGCGTTACCACAAAAATTCTCCCCGTATCACATTTCAACACATGTATGCAAATTTGCTAAGCTCGAAAATTACACAACATAATAAATTTACAAAAGCTGGAAATTTCACAGAAATATTTTCCACCGAAACATTTCTTGAAACAAGCGACATATTTGCTATAAGAGGCAAGAAACCCTTCCTATTTCAGTTGCGTGCGTGCAAGCGAAACACACAATCACAAAGCATGTGCAATTAAATAAATTTCTTACAGTTCACATTCAACCCTTTTCGAAAGAACCTTGACCGTAAATAATAAAGCACAACAGTGACAACAAGCTTTCATTCAAGTAATTTTTCACTGTCACATTTCCAATTTTTTTAACCTTTGCAGAGTTGAGTACAAAATGAATGTTACTTGCCAGACAAACAGGCAAACTTTAAATAGATGCGACTAATTCAGTAAACACTGTGAGACACACAACAGAGATCACAGATCTACTTGTGGTGTTCGATTCCTTCTCTGTCTTTGTTGAACCCGTAAGTTACCAGAGAAATTTCCATTTGGTTTCAGTGTTGTACGTAACACCACCTTGGCAAAATATTAGAAGTACAGCATATTTTGATTTCGGCTCGACGGGCGAAAGATTCACGCTGTCGAAGTCCATTACTCGTCGCTTTTTTAAGATTCCAGATCTTTATGTTTCACCGCCTGTCTGGACGTTCCATTCTTGAGCTCCATGTGGGTATATTTTCTTTAAAGATGTACTAAAAAGCCATTCGCATTACAATGACTTTCGACGCCATTACAGGTTAATTGTGCAGAGCAAGCTACGCATTACCCCAGCCCCCTCAAACCTAACAAAATACCCACAGAAGACCCTATGCACAAAGACACCACTTAGCAGGGGAGTGACAGGCAAGACTTTTCCCGACACGGAAAATCAAAAAACCACGAAATGAAACCGAGATTTCGACTGGGTTTGGCAACCCAGTAAAAAAACCTGCTTCTTAAGGACGTTCGCGCTAATAGATCGTTTTCACGTGACGTCATCATTCTGTAAAATCCAAAACTAAAGAGCCACGAAAGTTTTTATCCTCTTCAGGCATAAGAGGCGGTAAATTTATATTTATTTGCAATTTTAAAGCTCAATAGCGTGCTTCCTTTGGAAACCAGAGCATTTTGAATTTCTTAGTTATGGCTTTGCGTGACACGAGGCGACGATCGAGTTTGTTGAGAAATATACAATTATCTCATGAGTTTGAGCCTTTTTAGAAGTTAAAGCATTAGGGAAAGTGCATAGGCAAATAGCTGTTTGTTCAGCACAGATGATCACTCGCCTAGATAGCCAAAGTAAGTAACAGATGTTGACACTATTTTCCGGCCGCCATACGGCAGGTTAGTTTTTGCAGGTTGCAGGTTGCAGGTTGCAGGTTGAAATTACTGTGACTGTTACATGAATAGCTAACCTTAGGCCTAATTAGGCCTAAAGAAACGTTTTTAGGCCTAAGGAGGCCTAAAGAAACGTTTTTTAGGCCTAATTAGGCCTAAGGTTAGCTATTCATGTAACAGTCACAGTAAATTTCAACCTGCAACCTGCAACCTGCAACCTGCAACCTGCAACCTGAAAACTAACCTGCCGGCCGCCATATTGGTGCACCACAGATGTACACCAACATGGCGTTTTCATACTGGGCTCCGTAAATTTCTGCGAAACATTTCGACGAATATCTGACGTTTGGGGAAAAGCACAGGCCTAAAACTTGGAGAAGTGTCTTCCTCATTTATCTTCCACAACATCACGAATTCTTGACTTTTTTCACTGGATGGTTTTCGATTTATTTTTTATTGCGTGACTGTGAAAACGATCTATACATCGTTTTCACTGTCACGCAGTCTACTTATGCTCAGATTCTGCGAGGCAAGAATTGCTATGGCTGCAGATTGGAAAGAAATGTACCACATGTGAGGCCCCATTAGGGGGGGTCTGAGTATCCCGTATCCCATTAAATTTTGGCCAAAATATCCCGTATCCCGTTAATTCTTATTTGATTCTTTTAAAAAATGATAACTTCGATATCCCAGAATCTTTTTTAAAATATCCCGTATCCCTTTAATTTTCCGCCCAAATATCCCGTATCCCTATAATTTTTTACCCAAATATCCCGTATCCCGATAACCCCTAATAGGGCCTCACATGTTACAGTTACCTTGAAGAGATAAACCACCGATGAGGTTCTTATTGGAGAGAATCTTCGGAAGAGGAACCAAGTGACTACCAGTTAGATAGAACGTTGTTTGCAGAAATGTCCGCCCAATCCAGGTCAAACTACACAATGACATGTAATGCAGATGAGAATGGGGGTGATATTCACTTGACTGTGAAAGCAGTCTACGAGCATTTTTATATAGACGACGGCCTACCGTCCATTAATTCGCGAGAGGAAGCAATAGAGATGTGGAAGCAAATCACCCAGTTACTGCATCACAGGGGCTTCCATTCATACAAGTGGCTAACAAATGATCCAGAAGTTTTGGCAACCATACCAGAAAAGGACAGATCTCCGCTATTCCCAGAGTTGAGTGAGAGAAAGTTACCGACAAACATAACCTTAGCGTCACGTGACTCACGTGAGACGTTGAGGAAGGTGTGCTGAAATTTACTGGGTCAAAGGCGATGTCGGCACCACAGAGCGGAATATTCTTAGTAAAGTCTTCTCACTTTTGGATCCTCGAGGACTTCTTCGATTTGAAGAATGGTGGGAGTGGTGCAGAGAAGGAACAGAACTAGATGAGTTGACACACACACACGCAAAGCTCGTCAACTAAAACCAGTAAGTAACTAAAGATCGCAAGAGAAGATAATCATCAGCGTTTTGGGTTTCATCCAAGCCATGAAGATGCCAACTGCTGGCGACAAAGATTAATTCGACAAAATTGTGGTGGCAGCCCCAGGTACTAGCCAACTTTTTCTGGAGGCGTTTCAGTAGAGGATACCTCCCTAGTTTGTCAGAGAGGAATAAATGGAAAGAGAGGAAACGGAACTTGAAAGGTGAGAGACGTTGTGCTTGTTGCTGAAAGGAATTAACCGCTGGGTGTATGGCCATTGGGGCAGGGTCGTCTCTGGTTACCCTTGTCAAGATGGAATGGTCCATGCAGTCACCGTGTGTACACAGTACGGAGCTCGAGATTACAGGAGACCAATCCCTAAACTTTGTTTGGTTGAAGAAGCGGAAATCGACCGTGAATAGTGGCTTGACTAGGGGCAGGAAATGTGGCTTCCGCGCATGACGCGTGACTTTGATTGACATTTTACTTTGTATGCGATCTTGTCGGATTTTCGCGTTCGGCGAGGTTTTAAAAAACATTTGACTGTAAACGTGTTTTGTTTGCCGAATAAATAAAACGAGAATCAGCCCTGAGTTAATGGTAACTTCGACGATAACTTTTTGCTTCCATTTTTTAGCCTTTAAAGAATTCGACTAATTTCTACCATTTTAAGACTTCAGGACTTTAATTTAGAAATGTATTTTTCAAGATCAGGTTGAGAAGAACTGGAGCAAGTAATGTAACTCGAATTTTTTAACATATTTTCCATTTATTTTGTCTCTCAGGAGAACTGAAAAAAAAAAGATTGGATCATTTAACTGACCTGTTAATTATTAATGGTTAATCTGGCAACCTCCATGGCCGGAAAAAGACTTTGAAATCACGACCCGTATTTGCTCTGGCTTACAGGGATACAAGGATCTGCTCGACTTGGTCACATGCGTAAGATAATCCCTCCCGTGATCTTCAATGGTTAATTTGAAAAATTTCAAAGTTGAATTTAATTTTTTTGTTTTTCAAAGATAACAGAGAAACTGTCATAAGTGGTTCCAGCCATGTACATGTCTGGTGACTAGTCCACCGGAATGGAATACTGTCTTTCATTTTGTATCAACCCATCAGTTATTCCGTTAGGTAAATAACGTAAATAAATGTCTTTATCAAATTTGATAATTCGTTCCTTTTTAGCGGCCGAATTTTAGAGGTTTGAATTCGGCCAAAGTCTCACACACTTATTCTATACATGGCGGCTGAAACGTTTAAAAGGTCCGTTTCATCATCAACTCATGCACGCAACATTCTCGAGTGTTCCTGTCTCGGATGTTTGACTCAGACACTGCCACTGAACCTAATACTTAACTACAAAGAAATGCGAAAAAATTATTTCCCGTTTTCATACCGGTCTCATGACACTTGAATTGTAATTTAACAATTCTCGCTGTATGCATGAGCTTTAGCCCTGAATTCTGGCCCTCATGTCTTCCAAAATTGGATTTCAATTTTTCCTTATAATTAGGCACCGATTACGCCGCCTCGTTTCATCAATTCATGCACGCAACATTCTCGAGTGTTCCTGTCTCGGATGTTTGACTCAGACACTGTCACTGAACCTAATACGTAACTACAAAGAAATGCGAAAAATTATTTCCCGTTTTCATACTGGTCTCATGACACTTGAATTGTCAACCAACAATTCTCGCTGTATGAGCTTTAGCCCTGAATTCTAGATCTGGCCCTTAGGTCTTCCAAATTGGATTTCAATTTTTCCTTATAATTAGGCACCGATAAACGCGGCCTCGGTCTTCCACTCATTCCACGACGTTGTTCCAAGAACATATCTTTGCAATCAGATTTAGTTAAGAAAAGAAAAAATGCGCGCAGCCATATTGCTCCTTAGTCAGTTTTCAAGAAAGGAAATTAATTTTTCCGATTTTGATTTCTAAATTCTGTGGAAATAAGTTGAACAGGGTGTTTCTATGAGTTTTTTTTTCCTGAGAGAAAGGTGATGCAAGGAGTCGAAAATAAATACACTCTGCATTTATTCGGATTAGACAGGAAAGAAAAATAGCGAAAACAGCGAAACAAAAATAAAGGAAAACAGCTTTCCTTTTGGTAATCATCTGCTTTGAGGTAAAATCTGCTGTGTGAGGAATAATGAATTCTTTTTCTTGAACATTTAGCTTTTCTTGAATAATCATCAAAGTCAATGAAAGTACTTGGGAAAAAGGCTTCTTCCCTGCAACAGGCTGGAACGGAACTTGAAGACATGACTGTGCGCCTGTACTGCTTAATAAAAGCTGCCAAGTCATCTGGGGGCTCTTCACTGATTGTTAATTCCGGTTGTGAATCCCGTGCATGACAGGATTATGGCAGAACATAATTAAAGAAGCCTATATTGCTGCTGTGGACACGAATAGATCGTCTAATTTAGTGAATGACCACTGCTGGCTAACCCCGATTAACACTGTTCTTCCCATGAGCTATCAAACCGACTGGTAGCTGGTTATCCAGGTTTATTAATTAGATCATCAGCATACCAATACATTGAAATTAGAGGACAGGAGGGTGTGGCATATGTCGTCTAAACGAATTGTCAAAATGCTGATTACACAACCTCGTTTCCAGGGTCCTCTGGAAGAGAGAGGACCCTGGGAACGAGGTTGCTGATTACATCCGATTACTGCGGTTATTTTGGCATTGCTTTTTCCCTAGGAGGCCCTATTTATGTCTTAAATTTATGAACTACCTTAATTTTTAACGATCTCATATAATCATTTTATCGTAGTGATTGCCCAGAAATATTCAGGAAAAGTGGATTTTCTGGGTGCTTTCATGCAAGTAGTGTCACGATCTGAACCAGTAGCAAAGTTGAACACATCAGGTTAATATATAGCCCAACATTTTTGTAATGAACTTGGTACAATGCCGATGGCCACGAAGAATACTAGAACAAAATTGAACAAACGATTATATATCGGTATATAATGGGCAATTGTAGTAGACGGTTTGCGAGCTTGCAAACGATACATCGGTTTGCAGAAACAAAATCAGCACAGAATTACTAACTACATATTGACCGACAATAACGTCTTCACGAGAAAACCTCGAGTGAAGACTTGACCAAGTGATAGTTAATTCTAGCCCTTAGCCAATCAGAACGCACGTTTAGTGTCGGTAACGAGCACTTGCCTGTAATAAACTATTTCTCTTCAACATATTATCGCTGTTCCTGGACTTGATACCCCAAGTGCATTACCATGTGCAGTGTTTAGAAATTATGTTACGGCCTGATATCGTTATTATCATAAGTCATGTATTTAGGATAACGTGATGTTGTAAGTGACATTCAGTGATTATAGAAATTAACCACATCAGTGAGGAATTCGCCACTCCAAAAAATAGAGTTATTACCCAACAAGAACGCTTCCCCTTGGAAGGTACTGAAATCACATGATCCTGGTATCGGCAAGTCACCTCTTGCCAATAAATATTTCGAAGAGTGCTAATTTATCGAAGTCGCTTAACAGAAAATGAAAAACAAAGCGAAACGAAACAAGAAAATAAAATTTCTTTCTGCTTCCGCAAGTTGTTGTTATTTGTTGTTGCAAGAAGTAAATTAATTAAAGTTTATTAATATTCCAGGGAGTTGTCACTTATGTTTTCACATGTGGGAAAATTGATCTGCGAGAGGCCTGCAATGTTTTAGAAGTCATCATCACAATAAATTACCGACTTCTCCTAAAATCCTCGGACGTCCGCCAACGTCATATCTATACATGGAAGAATCACGTCGTCATTACCAAGAGAAAATGAGGGGACAGAGAAGGAGGCTCCCGGTCCAGCCCTTGGGATATGTCATGTCCACGAAAGTTATTTTTAGACTAGCGGAGGTCTTCCGAGACGTCCGCATGCAGGCCAACCTCGGTCCGATGTTTGAAAGAAAATATATATTCATCAGCCTTTCACGTGCGCCATCATTTTCTCTTTACACTAAGAACCTGAGAGCGAGGCAAGACTGCATGCGGACGTCTCAGAAGACAGACTTCCGCTAGAATAAACATAAACATATCCCGGCGAACGCCTTGAGCCTCCCTCTCTGTCCCCTCATTTTCTCTTGTCATTACTCTAAATTTCGGCGCTACCTTTGCTCTATCGCAAAAGTTCTCTAATGCAATTGTAAGGAGACAACTACGAGGGTAGTGGGCTACTTTCGATAAAACTCGATGGAGATGGATGGTTGCCGGAGTCGAGTTCCAGACCACCAAAGACAACGTACTTAACCAAGTTGGTAGTCACACGATATGGTAAAACGTCTCTCGATTTGCGTGCGTGGTTACGCGCACCAAGCCACGTGACAGGTATTACATAAGATTGAGTGAAATCTGACACTTGACGTTAACGCCTCTCTCTTCGATTTCGTTATATTCGATATTCGCTGTTTCGTAAAGCTTTCTGTTATTGCTGTTCAAAACGAGAGTCGGTGATGGTTTCAAGTGGTCAACGGAGAATAAATTTTATTGAAACTGGACCAGTCAGACTAGCCATTGTCCTTAATTGCTAAAGGCCAACACCCTATCAAAGAAAGAAAAAGATATGCTCGGTACGCATTCACCAAATGCCATTTATGACTTCCAGGTCGTCATTTCACTCCGTTTATAATAGAAAGAGATATTTTATCCGATACGCGATAAAAATGACAATGGAATTTTTTCTTCAGAGAACTCTATGCCAAAAAAAGGTAAAGACGTTAGTCCGTAGTCGTTGCCCTCAATTCGCATAGCGTTGTCTTGAACCTTGGAAAAAATTTCCTCTGGCACCCATGGCTCGGTTGCTCAAAAGCCGATTAACGCTAACCCCAGATTAAATTAAAAATTAACCAAAGAGTTTATTTCTCTACTCGCGATCAAATGCTGTTCAGCGCTGATATTTGGCAAAACTTTACATTAGAAGAATTAAGACACCCTTGAAAAACAAAAATAAGCAAAATACAGTTTCATCAAAAACTTAAAAATATGAAACAAAAGTTTACGCTAATCCTGGAATAAGTTAATCGGCTTTCGAACAACTGGGCACATGGTGCTCCAAGCAGAACGATCATTTTCACAGGGTTTTAATTGTTGATTTCCGTGATGCTTAATATCCTATGAGCACATATGAATAACCTTGGCTCATGAATAAGAACGATACGGAGACACTTTCTGCGGTGGCCCAGAAGGGTCAATCGAGTGCTTCAGCTGCTACTGACCGAATGTTTTGAATATCATTTTTCACGGCTAATGCTTTTTTCTATAATTTTAGCAATATTGATAACTCTCAATTACTGCGATATTTATATTAAAAAACAAACAAACAACAATTCAAGGTTGGTGTATTCCTGGGCGGGTAAAATCTTAATATTCCAACGCGAGGAAGAATCTTTTGCTTCTCTGGGTACCTTCGATTGTTGTCACAACCCCACACAGCGCAATGATCGCCACTCGGCATATTTCCAATATTATTTGCATTGCTGAGTTTAGACATAGGCCAAAAGCCAGCCCCTACACACGTAAATACAACTGAAAAGGCTTTATTGAGTTATTTCCTCCAGAGTTATTCCTAATTTTGTAGTATTTTGAGACCATTTCACAATAAAGCCCCCGGAAGGGGGGGGGGGGGGGGGGACTCCCATATGGAACAGACGGGGATGCTCGTCGGAAATTTGAATTTAACTCGAGACCATCTGGGCGTGGCTCAAGCTTTTTGTGACCTCTAAAGGAGACCAATTGCAATCTGGGCGTGGCTTAAGCAAATTTTGACCTTGGCGGCTTAAAATATTGGCGCTTTGCCCGGAACACCCTAAGCGAGACCAAAATCCAAAATTTACACCCCTAAGCGAGACGACGAGCATCCCCGTCTGTTTCATATGGGAGTCCCCCCCCCCCCCCCCCCAAGGAAGGTTTTCACCAAATTTTATCTCACATTTGACGGTTATTCAAACAAAAACTTACACTTGCCACGTATCAACATTGTCCAAATCAATTTCTGATAAAACTGTGTAGAAAAAAGCGTTGATCTCTCTCCAAAATCGTTTTTTTCGACGTCGAATAAGTTTCTGTCGTACATTTTCTCACAGCAACTTTCAATGTTTGCCCCCTGGCGATCCCAGAACCCTTTGGAGCTGCTAAATGGAGAAAAACTGCTGGCCTTATGACGGGCAGTTAAATGATTTGCCGTTACAAATTTTGAAATTCAAATATAAGCCATGAGAAAACGTTGTAGATACAAGATTACAGATAAATGTAAATTTATATAGATATTATGTATAGGGTTACAGATAAATAATATTTACAGTTCTTCTCTTTTGTTCATACCTTTGGGTTCAAGTGTTTGGCCCCTGTCGATTAGAAAGGCTTTTCGGGCTATGCTTATAGGGTCACGACCGTCGAGAGGGCAGCAATAAAAGCAGGAATCGAGAATCTGGAACCCGGAATCCGGAATCCGGAATCCGGAATTATTCACAATTCGCGAGAACAACGACAATTTATCCTCTGGATAAATCACTACTAGTCTACTGGATAACTCAATTGGTTTTGCTAGTGTTTATCCGGTGGATAGCGTTATCCACCTTTTAAACAATCAAGTCTTCTAAGCGAATATCCACGTTTCAAAGCAAGTAAATTAATGATCATTAATGATAATTAAAGATTATTGCACGTTGTCAAGTTTGCGTAAAAGTAATAATATTTGAAATTTATTAAATACTGAACAAAGTTGTGCTTTACCGTCTTTCCTTCCTTCGTTTATGTTCTAGCTATTACGACAGCCTCCAAAATAAGAAATTACAAGCTGGTTATGTCACGTTATTTTAGGGTGTTAATAAAGGGGAAATCATTAGTTAATCACGAGTTTGAAACTCGAAAATGGTAACGTGGAATTGAATTCCTTCACTGATAAAATTATCGTTAGATCACACACATGATAATTCTGAGCAAAAGCGACCTTTATCCAGGCGATTTGCCATAAACTTGAAAAACGCTGAGCCGATTTTGTTCAAGATAACGTACCCATCCATGCTTCTCTGCAGTCAGTCAGTCAGTCTCAGTCAGCTGTATTTCTTTTATGTTGTTCAACAGTTTTAAGTGGTTGTTGCACTGTTTCGTTCTACTTTTTGGGCATTTTGGGTGTTATGAAATTACATCATTCGGAAGCCCACGGTATGTTCAAAACTGCGAAAACAATGCGGAAAACCTCCTAACCCAAGCCGAACATATCATCAGTTGTCGACCTTGAAGCGCAATATTCATCAGCCTTTCGGCAGAATCTTCGAAACTTACTTGTTTCCCGGCCTATTCAGTGCTAATGGGACGTTTCGAAAGAACTTAACTGCGATAATCAATGGGAATTTTTGATATTCACTGTATGTCCTTCCTTAACCCATAATCGACATCTTCAGTCGCGCCCCGTCACCTATGCAACACGTCCTCCGGCTGCATTGTTCCTTTAAAAGAGGCATGAAGAAAAATGAATTAAACAAGTTTTAAGTTTCCTTTACTGTAATGTGGATAGCCTCCACTTGATGATGCCATCACCATGCTCAAGTCTTATATCCAGAATAACAAGGTCAGATCCATTTTACAGTTTATATGTCCTCAGAGTTTATAAATACATCGGGGTGTGGCGATTATAGCAGAGCGTACAAGGAGTTGTTGTAGTTCTCGTGAATTGTGGATAATTCTGGCTCCGGTTTCAAGATTCCGGCTTTTAGTGCTGCCACGAGATGTCCGGATGAGTTAAAAAAAATGTAACGGCAGATCATTTAACTCCCTGAAGAAGTCGGGCCGTGCCTGACGAAGTATTGGTAAATTAAAATATTTAACAATTATTCCATGAGCGCGCATTGGATATGAGAAGCCAACGAGGCACCGAGTTGGCTATAACCAGTCTCATATCCAACACGCGCGAATGGAATCATTGTTTTATTAAATTCCTTAAACTCCAAAAATTTGGAAGTACGAAATACGAGCGAAAAAAGGGAGAAAATCCAAGCAAAATCGGAAAAACTTGATGAAGATACGCCTTGTGTAATACCTTGTGGTCAGACAGACGAAGGCGCATCACAAAAACATTTCTTGCGTGTTTGCGTACTTCTAGACGTCGGAATTGATCCAAAGGTTCTACAAATTTGTTTTTTCCATTTTTGGCTTTATTCAGAGAGAAATTTCGCCCTCCAGCGAAAACGTCGTTTTTATCTTAGCAATGCTCAGCGCCATCATTTACCATATAAGGTGAAACCAAGAGAAAATAAGGGGACAGAGAGGGAGGCACAAGGCGTTGGCCGGGATAGGTTATGTCCACGAAAGTTATTTTTAGACCAGCGGAAGTCTTTGTTCTAGCGAAAGTCTGTCTTCTGAGACGTCCGCATGCAATCTTGCCTCGCTCTCAGGTTCTTAGTGTAAAGAGAAAATGATGGCGCACGTGAAAGGCTGATGAATATATATTTTCTTTCAAACATCGGACCGAGGTTGGCCTGCATGCGGACGTCTCGGAAGACGTCCGCTCGTCTAAAAATAACTTTCGTGGACATGACATATCCCAAGGGCTGGACCGGGAGCCTCCTTCTCTGTCCCCTCATTTTCTCTTGGTCAAACTATGCAGGAGATCATGCGCCGTAGGGTTCTTATGGCGAAAAATTGGCTATTTGAACCTTACGGCGCCTGTTCACTCCTCGTGTTGACATGAATGCACCAATTAGAGAGGCTTTGGATTGTTCTTCACGAAAACCAATAAGAAGACACTTTGGTTCAGGCTTCCCCAGAGCTCTTCTCTCCCTCAGTCAAGAGAAGAGCTCTGGGGTCGAGATCGGGTCCTTTCATGAAAATACGGCCTTATGAGTTTGCGCAACACAGGGTGCTCCGAAGAGTCAACAAGGCAATAATATAGGATAAGAAAGTGTAATACGTAACGTTTCACACTCAGAAAGCAAAAAAAAAAAAAAAAAAAAATTCCTTTTTTTCAGAATTCCGTGATAAATCGGGAGAATCAGATAAAAATAGAGAGACCGGGATCGAGGAAACACATCAAATCGGGAGGGTTGGAGTGTCTGGAAATGGTATGCAGTTGACTTGAAAACTAAACTGTCAGAAAAGTAGCCAAAACGCAGGGCCGGGGCCGGGGCCGTATGGAACATACGGAAGCTACGAAAGGGACATCTTTGTTTTTCGAAATTAAGAGAATTTCAGACCGAAATTGGAAATTTGGTCGGGAATATACACTGAGACACTGAAGACTCGCTGAACTCCACATTTTAAAACCACATTTTAATGTTTACTTGTTACAAATCTTCTCCGCAATAAACGAAACAGAACATGGCCCGAGTTCCACGATAGTCGTCACACAACGTTGTCATTTGCTTGTTTTCGCAAAATTGTTTGGATTCGATCCCTTGAAGTGCGAATAGAATTGACTAGCAAGTTCCCGTACGACTCTGGCTTAATTTACTACAAACCGTTTGTAGTAAAGACAGACAACAACATGACATCAACATGAACAAACAAGCAAATGAGAACGTTGTGTGACTGCGTGACGATCATCGTGGAACTGCGATTCTGTATACAGGTTTATTCTCAAGAAGTAAACATTACAATGCTATTTTAAAGTTTGTAGCTCAGCGAGTCCTCATTGTTTCTGGCAGTTGGCGTATATGTCATAAACTCCAATTTTAGCATTTTCGGAAATCATCTTAATTTCGAAAAACAAACTCCGATTTTCGGAAAGACTAATTTCCACCATAAATGAATTCGAAGAACAGATGCCGGTCATTCGAAGGAGAATAACGACAAAAACAAAAAAAATGGGGAAAAAAAAGGCACCCTGACCCCTACCCCGCGTTTTGCGACTACCGATAAAAATACACATCCTTAAAAGGAAGGGAAAACTACTCTCTAAATGTTAGATTTGTATACTAAAATATACGTAGGCCTTTGAGAACCTGTGATGGTGGCTATATTTCCGGGATCATAATTTACCTTCAAAGTAAATATTAGTGCACTTGGAACTTACCAACCCACTTGGACAACGAAATAGGCCTTCATCTTTAATCACAGAGACTTTCACTAGCTTAGAAGAAAGAAAAGAAAATTCGTCGACCTTTACAAGCGAAACGGATGCGTTATAACGCTTTGTTGGGTACAAAATATTTTTTCGGTGACGCTGCCGTAAACCTTTATTGACATAAATCAACCAGAGAGAAAACTGAAGCCAATCTTGAATCATCAGGTTCGCGTGCCCTTCAGAAGAGTTTAAAAAAAAAAAAAGTTTTCGTGACATCAGACCCATATTAAATTGATAGTTTTATTGCAAACTACAGAACAAACATAATTCGAAATGTGATTCTCTTATATGAAGACGTAATTTAACCACGTGACTTGTTCGCCATGCATGAGCGAGTGAAAGTAAATAACAAAATGTGAGCAAGCTGACGGCTTTCGTGCGGTTTCAAGTTATAACAATTTTTGCCAACGATTTCTTATGTTGACTAAACCTTGAAAAAAGGCAAGGTTATGGTGAGTGTTTTCTCTTTATTTGGTAAAGTAAGGGTTGAACCGTGTCCAAACAAGCACATGTAAAACGCCACAGTATCTCTTAGCTTGTATACAAGCTGTAGTTTCAAAGCTAATATGGAGATAGTTCTGTACCGAGAGTTTTGTGGCCTTTACAGTGGCTATTGTACGAGAAAGACTTTATCCGTTTGTTAGGAAAAAGCAAATCCAGTTTTCTCGATGAGGATTTCGCTATTTCTTCTTCGGTTGAAATTCATGCGAGACAACTTTAAACTGCGGGATTGTCATTCGATATATTTTTAATACCTTTCCTACGGGGAAAAAAAACGTTTTAATTGTTTTATTATTGAAAAGCAAAAAGCTTCTGGAAAAAAAAGACCCATTATGTTGGCTTGAGGCAATCTTTATGAGTAGTAATGAGTCTTTATTTCAAACATTACCCGAAAACAATGATATAGAATGCATTTTATTTCTTTCGTTGGCAGCATTGGAAATATTTCAGCCGTGAAATATTTTAAACAAGTTTTGGTTACCATGTAGCTAAAATGATGAACTATTGTTATAATAATTTAAAAGCCATGTGATTGGTAAGAATGTATTTTTGACATTTTTCTGCCGTTTAAGTTCCCTTCATTTCTTGAAATAAAATTATGTGTTCATAATTATGAACACATAATTTACCACTATGCATGTTTTTTGTCGTTTTACTGATCTTAAATTTGAAGTAATGCCATGACATTGTCTAATAAGTACTCTGGACTCACAGAAAACATTAAATTGACTAGGGATGGTAGTTATTCCTTATTTCAAGAAAGATGTTTTCAATAAGATCCAACGAAAACTGTCAGGTACTTTTTTCCTAAATTGAAGTAAAACTTACAAACCTATAAGTTAAAAATTTATTTTGACAAGGACAACAGTAAGTTACTCCACTCAAACCACCCACCAACTACAAATTTATTGCAACCCACGACGTTTGACCGACATCCTTCTTTCTCAGTTACAATTATGTGTTAAGAAAAAAACTGCAATTTATAATTTAAAGCAGACTATCTGTAGGATTTTCTTGTGGTTCAAGCATGGTTCTAATAAGTCATCTTTAATTTAGGAATTGTTAAGTCAAGTAGTAACTAGTCTAGTCTAGCCTCCCTTCCCCACTACCGTCTGCTGATAGGAAAAACCCCTTGCGTTCAACATCTGTTTTCCTGCTATTTAAAGAAACCAATCAACATTGATTAATTGTGTTTTCTATATAGCCAATCACATGCTGCGAAACAATGCCATACAAGACTGAAGCTCACCCAAAACTAGAAAATGACCTCTGATTGGTCTGTAACCTAGGAACAACGATTAAAATCACTTGGTGTCAGATAGAGTAATATCTACAGTATTTAGTCTCCCTCCTGGTGTCAATAGGGAGCTTTGGCAACGACAACGGCGACGTTAAGGAGTACGTCACAAATTTGAATATTCAGTGGCCAAAAACAATAGCTTTCCAGGCTCTGCAGGTGTGTTTTTCATTTTTGTCCATTTCTTTGCCGTCGTCAGCAAAACAACAACGTGAAATGACCACATTTGAGGTTTTATGAAGGACGTCAGCAGTTAAAGATAAATTTTCATTTTCTCCCCTAAATAAAGCGTTGCTCACAACGGTTTCATTCCTAAGGGACGCCATACCCTTCTCACATTAAAAAAACTTGGAATAGTCGTGAAATGATTACAATAATGGGTTATTCCAGAAAAAATCCACACCCCCCGATGGATGGGGTCGTTTTTTAACCCCCCCTCTCACCTGGATTTCCTGAAGCCCAAGACCCCCCTCCTGTCTGGATTTCCAAGACAAAAGACCCCCCCCCCCCTCCTGCCTGGATTTCCGGGAAAAATATTAGGCTTAAATTTAATTTATTTTAAATAGAAAATACGCACAATCACGTATAGAAGATGTTCTTTTTTAGTTTCTAAAGCTTTGGCTAAATTATATATAAATTCTGTTGTGTGGAACTAACAAAAGAAAGGAGCAAAAATGCTAAAACGCGAACGAGTGTTTATACATTCTTAGCTCATAAAAATCAATTGCCCTTGTTCTTTCTTTGCGCTAAATATGGTCCAAAAGTAAATACAATTAGTAGAGAACATGACAAACGAGTTCAATAGTCATTCCTTTTGGAGACATAACGTCAGTCTTGTCCACGCAAGATCGAAAACTTTTAGATCAAACATGATCAAAATCTTTTGAAAAATGAGTATAAACTTGTTTATCGTTCAAATTCTTTTATATCTTAAAGACTGGATAATTTGAGTCACATATCCTACCTTCAAGAGCCTGTAGTTCTAATCTGCAGTGGAAGGAAAGTTCAAACTCGTGTCGTGAAGAGCTTTCTCAGTCCGACATAGTTTCAAAAGTCTTTAGGCTTTCGTTAGTAAATCGGAAAGACAAAATGTGTGCTATAAAGAACCTATCCAAGACAAAAGCACTTGAAACAGCTCCCATTCACGAAAACGAAATTTTAGCATATATTTTCAACTTTCAACGAATTATTTTAAAACCGGCAACAGATGGCTTTCAGATTTCGACAGATTCGTCCAGTGCATGGGTTCTTCACCAGGCTCTTGCCGATTGGGACGCCTATTTGTTTTGCTTTCTCAAACTTGACTTTCTAAATACAAAATGCGAATACAAAGTGCGAGATGGTGTGAAAGTAAATAAATTGTTTACTTTCTTTACTAGTATCATTACAGGAAACAACGGTGGCACGCTGGGTCTGGGTACGAGTAAAAATGTGTCAGGCGTTTCAAACTCTTCGTTGCAATATTGTTGCGATGGCTCTTTCTTTAGTATCTTGTTCGCATTTTCTGCTATAAAAAGACCTGCGAAGGAACTTAGATTATCATTTATGTCAGGTAAGAAATATGTGAACAAAATATTTCCACTATTTTCAGGGTCTGAGAGCGCTAAACTGTCACCGAACTAAACAATCGAAGAGCGTGAACTATCGGTTCAGATGACCCCAGCAGAATACTTTTTCGAGTTCAACCCCCCTCCCGCCTGGATTTCCAGGGTCCTTGACCCCCCCTCCTGCGAGAATTTCCAGAATCCCATCCGTCCGGGGGGGGGGGGGGGTGTGGATTTTTTCTAGAACAACCCATTGAGAATTTATGTTTTGAGATGACGTTCTTGTTGCCGTTCCCGTTGTCTTTGCTAAAGCTCCCTGATGGGTGAAAGGGGACACTGAAACACCTCCCCTCTACCCCCTATTGTTGGTCAGCCTCCCTCCTAGGGGTCAGTGGGTTATGCTAGAGGTATTAAGCACAGCAAAGCTTTTTTCATAGTTCCACATTCATGCCTTTGCCAAAGTTTTACCTGGAATTAAGAAAAAAAATTACAATAGGCTTCCATAAATAATGAAACATGTATGAGTCTGTTTTTGTGTCAGAAATTTAATTCCTGGAAAATAGTATTTGTGACCTTCTGCGTGTAATTGCTAAATGTATATGAAAATTTACACTAACGGCTTTCCATGTTATTACCTGCGTAGATTCAATTTGATTCTGCGCACACAACTTAGATCACCCGTCTGTATGGCTTGGTCATTTATGTCCATGAATAATAATTATTATCAAATTGTTTGGTGGTAACATTCCACTAGTTAAGACAATTATTTTCACGAAAAAATGCATGTTCAGAAACATTGTATGGTTTAATCATCAGTTCAGCATGAATATCATGAAATGATCAGTCAACTGTTTGATTGGTCGATGGATGGATCACTCCTTTGTTGATTTTACATGTAGTCTTTCTGGCAACTGTTTTTATCCTCTAACTTTTTTTTTTTAAATATCAGTTGTACGTTATCACAGACATGCATTTCTATTATTGATTTTTGGCTTTTTCGGATGTTTCAGTTTGTTTGCTTTCATCGTTTGTTTTAGTGTCTTGGGGTTTTATATTGCCATGTTTTCTTGGGCTTCTCATTCAAGATTTATCCCCAACTGCTGTTCGCATACTGTAGCTTGATAAACCGTGCAAGCTATAGAGTATTATAAGGTGTTTCAAATGTTAAGAATTAGCCAGTATCAAAAATACCATAATACTCTCTTTGTTTGTCCCTCCAGAATCTGGCATAACATTGTTTTTATTTTGTCTGGGGACTTAACAATGGTCCCAAGAGAAGTGGAAACAATGCTTCTGCAAAATTTTGGAGGGACAAACAAAGAGTGTTGTGGTATTCTTGATACTGGCTGATGTTAAAGTTTACAGTTTACACTGCATAAGTTTTCTCATGGAAGGTTCCATTTCTACACTGTAATTTGGTGATATTGTGGTTAAATTAACATTTTGAGCTCAAAACCATATTTATTTAACTTTGTATTAACAACAAATTGATGAACTTAGGAAGCTGGAGCTTGGCTTCGATCTGTTAGCTGGTTTTGAAAGACATTACATAAAATATTGTTTGTTCTTCCATTGGTGTATTGATGTGATTCAAACCCACAACATATATCTTTATCATCTGCCTAATATAAGAACATGCGGAAGATTTGAGCTGTTAAAATGATCCTAATGTCCTTTTATGAGGTATGTTTTTGCTGAAATTGGTTAATCTCAACTCAATATGGTAAGTGTTTGCACTGATGAAACGCTGATTCTCAAAATGTCAGCTTTCAAATTTCTTTAACTTTGTTAATTAAGTTACCAGTATCAACTCAGTTGATAAGCCCATTTCCGTGTTTTACTTTCCCACCAATGCACTGCAATTTTTTTTAGAAAATATACCCGTTTCAAGTATCCATCATGTTTTGCCTCTGTTTGATAACATTTTTTATATTAACACTTGTGTCAGTGGGTATCCATGGAAGCAACATACCTTACTGATGTTGGTCCAGTGCTATGTACATAAAGTTCATCTATATTTGTATAAGAACGTGATTCCCTAGTTTTTTTGTTTAAATTCAAGTGTTGTGATAGGGAAGGTCAGTGTTAATAACAGTAGAGTGTGTTTGATGCTGTAGTTGATTTTACATCAACTGATACCAGAAGATGAAGTGGTCAAATGTAAGTTTGATGAGTTACCACAGTAGCTATGCAACAAACTAGTCAGTGAGGTGAATTTTGATTGCACAATGCTATGAGCTTATGCCAGTATGACCAGATAAGCAGTATACAGTAAATATTATGTAATGGTGTGTTTGATAGAACAAAACAAAGCAAGTTGGGATTTAATTTTGCATACTTTACGAAACAGTAACAACTGATAACGATCGTTGTTCACAGTTGACTTGATTTAGGGCTATTAGATTTATTAGTACTACTTAATCAGTAATATAATTATATATTTTTGGCTTTTTTTGTAAAAGTTAAGGCTGATTACAAATAGACCCCCAATATCAACACAGTGTACTAATCTATGGACCATTTATTATCATTTAAACTATTGCCATCATGTTGAATGTGTATAGGCAGCGATTTTTTTAATTTCTGGGGAGTATCTGTCTGGCCATAATTTGGAATATCTGTTTACTGTTGTGGCATGTCACTTGATTAAATGTATGTGAATGAGCGTTAACTGTCAAAATGTGTCTTTTTAAGCTTTATTGTCATATATAAGACAAAGAAATAGGACATTCTTCTCTTGTATGTATGTGTATTGCAAGATTGCCTGTCCGTTTGAGCTGCAAAACAGCTTTCCTTGTAATTAAAACTACAAACAAATTCAAGTCAGACCTACAGCTGTACATGTACATGTATTATTTTAATCCAGTTGGGTCATTGTAATAATTAAATCAAAGGTATGTCTTGTTTTGGTGCACTAAATAATACACTGTAAGCTGGAGTAAAAGAAACCTAAAGGGAAGTGGGAAACCAGTTCTTAAATCTTGCAGGTACATGTATATACTGTAGATCAGTTAGATTCAGTAGGATTGCATGGTCAGAGAGGGATTTGATACTAGGGTATCCACATGTAAAATCCATCGTCCTACAAGCAATCATTATAATAATATTCTTTGCAGATATTCTATAGCACCTGAAATCTCTGATTGTTTTTTTTTTAAGGGAAAGGAGAATAGCCCAGGTCATAAATCAGCATCCAGCAGACACTCCAGGTCACTCAGAATGGAGCGAGGCTCACACCATAATACTGAAGTCACCCCACCAAGGTCCCAGTCTGTTGGAGCTGCTGGAGCTTCACGCATCAAACCTGGTGCAGGGCACCAAAGCCCAGCTGATCTTGAAAGGAAGCATTCTCAGTTAGTACGCAGGCCTTCTGGAATGTTTGGGGGCAAGCCAGCATTCAAGACTCCCAGAATTGATCAGACCACCAGCTTATTTGGCAAACTTCAGTCAGCTCTCAGGTAAAATAATGGATAAATTAAGATTATTTAATACTTGAATGTGTGAATATTGTATGACTTCTTCGGAAGCAGTCAAAGAGAAAAAGTCGTTAACATTTTATGCGGTATTGTACATGTAACCACTTATAGGGTATTGCAACAATATCAATAATTTTATATTGCAAGTAGGCACCAAGTGGCTAAAAGAAAATAAGTGTATGGTGTGCCATTAACATCACTTAAAAGCCTGTAAAGGCACTTCAGAAAGATAATCTATGGTACCACTTCATGGACTTACATGTACAATGTATACATGTATGTACTAAATTACTTGTTGAAAAGCAGTTTATGTAGGTTCTTTACAATAATTATGCCACACAGTCTAAGTAACAAGACGGTTTTTTCAGACTTAGTCCTGAGATTATCATCACATCGATAAATAACATTGTTTGTTTGTTTATCTTACACAACTACAGTGTAGAAGACTGTGAACCATTTGCAGATCAGGCCCTTAGGCTAGTTGTTCAAAAGCTCATAGATTTTTTTCTGTGGATTAGTCACCATTTGACAGTTTCAATCCGTGCAAAGACTTCGGTATTTGCGTGTTTTTGTAACGGTACCGTGAATATGCACACTTCAAGCACATCTATACAGTAAGTAAATTTAAAGGCGTGGATGAAAACCTCAATTGCCTTGCGTTTAACATGAAGTATATTTTACACTTTGGATATTGACTTGTCCACTGGATAAAGTTGTACAGTCTTTGCACAACTGGGGCTAGACCAATGAAATTGCGCAAACATGTCAATAAATTTTGTTGTTGACCTAAAAGACCTAAAGCTTGCGAATGGTCTTTTTCTGGGGA
>NC_090892.1:21101050-21141050 GCF_036669925.1 Montipora capricornis | reverse complement strand
TAATAGTTATAGTTTTTTGGCATTTAATATTGCCTTTTACTTTTGAGGCCTCAAACTCAGAACAACCGAGTCAGTCTAATATCATACTTAATAATTTGAGCAGAAAAAGTGCCATGAAATCAGTCTTGGAAGACAAAGGAAAAATTCTTCCCTCTGCATTTGGGGTGGTACAATCATCTATTAGAGCTGAAAATTTGGAAGCGGAGAAGTTGTAATTTTGGCGTCAAAATAAAACCGTAGAAAATCAAGCTTGAAGATTTCACGTGCAGTTCACATTTTGATGAATAACTCCGCACCTTACTTGAAAGCCGGCTACATTGTACTGTGTATTCTGAGCCAATCAGGGTTTGAGCATGTGCTAAGGTAGCAGATTGGGCGTGAAGGCTGTCAATTGACACTCAATCCTGATGATAATCAATTGACATGATATGTCAGTCATTTTGTGTGTGCAGATTTTGGTGGGAAAATAAGAAAAGCAATTATAGCAGTTTAAAAATTAATTCTTCAGAATCTTTTTTTTCGGGAAATATACTTCGCAGCCCGCTGATTCAAGATTTGCAAAACAAAAAATTTGAGCGAGATTCTCAAATTTACCTTTACTGAGACCTAATAAAGTGAGGGAATTTTAATCTTCATGTATTTCTATGCTAATAGCTTTGGTAGTGTCACTTACACATCAATACCATAAATAAGAGCTTTCTGGTGTGGCATCTTTGATATCCGATTCGTTGATCCTCTTGAAAGGATCCTTATCACATGAATTGCTCATGGATTGTTGAACAACCCTTAACTGTTCTTGGGAAGCCGTTCTGGGGGCGCTTATTAGAAGGGGGCACTTAATGGAATAGAGGTGCTTTTTAACAAAGAGACATTCAAGGTGGGGGGTGGGGGCTTAATGTTAGGAGGGCGCTAAATCGAATCATTATGGTAAAATTGTGCTGTAGTTAAAAATTTTGCCAGGTATTTTTTTAACTAGGTTATTTTTTGAGCCAGGTAGATATTTTTTAACTGCTAAGAGGTAGATTTTAACCCAACTTTCTAAAAAGGATTTTTTGCTTGGGGAGGGGGGTCTGGTTAATACCGTATTTACCCGTGTATAAGTCGACCTTTTATGGCCTCAAAAGAAGCTCCAAAAATCGCCCTCGACTTATACACGGGTCAAAGATTTTGAGCCAAGTTCCAGCTAAGTAATTTATTCAAAATTAACATAATAATGTTGTCTTGGGCATAACGAACGCAGTGGACACAAGCCGACGTACATTGTAAAAGACTTCAAAATGAATGACAAAAGACTTCAAAACGAATGTGAGCAATTCCAGTTGAAATAAAAAAGGATTTGTCCAACTCTAAATGTTGAAGATACTCACAAGCACAAATATGAAATAGACACTGGAAATTTTCGTTTTCCAAAGGCGGAAAGCTCTAAAAGGCATTTCTCTTTCTTCGAATAATACACACGATCGTTCAACGGCTTAGTAACCTGGCACAATACCTCGTGTTTGCGTGCAAGCACTGTCACTCGTGTTTGCGTGAAAATGCTGGTTGGTAATGGTTGTTTTTTATTCTTTATACAAACCTGGCAGATTTAAATGCTTTTGCAAACTTTGTATTGTTTGGTTCATGAGTTTTGTTTTGTTTGTCATTTGAGAAATTGTAAGTCAAGGACCAATTAAACCTTGCTCATTTTCGCATCGTTCGCAAGTTATTTTCAAAGATTGACTCCTGGTTCTCTGATGTTGCATTGTGCTTATCCTCTAAAGCCCTTTATCCTTGAACAACGAAACAGGTGAGTTTGAGGTTTACATGTTCGATTTTCAGAGAACTTTTTCGAAACTCAAGGACAAATTATTATTACCGCACAGACAACAGCTGCTGAACAACAAAACTATTAAGCGCTTGAGGCCCTGATTTTTTTGTGTATCCACATTTCCAGAAATCGAAGAATACAAGATTAGTGTCCCATGAACATTTGACAAAAAAATTAAGAAATTGCGTTTTTTGCCATCAAAAATGGGGGTCGACTTATACATGGGATCGACTTATACACGGGTAAATACGGTAGTTGGTGCCTGGTAGTTTAGGGGGTACTAAAAAGATGACCATAGCTGACTTACTTTTCTTTTTTCTATTTCCTCATCTTCACTTACTTTCTCTCTCTTTCTCTAGCTATCCAGTTTTTTCCCTTACTACCTCTAATTCCGAGACGTCCTAAGCTAAAAATAACGCCAACCTTTACCCTTACTTATTGTTGGAAATAAGCAGCACTTTGTCTTGGATGTCAAAATTGGGCATGCATCTAATTATTATTTGCATTTCTGGACATAAGTGCAGAAGGCAGCACTGATTTTGTTATCCTTTGAAAATTTTCCTATGGTAACTCTTTCCTTTATCTTTCCCAGAAAATGTGTGCTATTGAGGAAGAGCTTGAGAGCAAACTTGGAGTTTTTAAATTTCAGTTAAATGGTGAGAACAATCAGAGTTTTTACAAAGTTGCAATTTGAGCAGAAGCAATAGTTATGGAAGCAAATCCATGAGTTTGGTGTCTGATATTAAACTGTACATATTAATTTTGGAACAATTTACACAAACATTATGCATTCAGTATTAAAGTTCATTTTGTTTCATTTTACATGAAGCGTTACTGGATATGGAAAAGAGGGAAAAGGAAAGATTTTATGTAAATCAAAAGAGTTTTTATTTTAATATTGTGTGGTTCCAGAAACTATCCATACCTCCCCCATGGAGAGTTGCCGAAATCCCGAGGGGTGGTGGGATGAGGGGGGGTTGGGTTCACAAACGTTCCTGTTTCCAGGGGGTTTTAAAATGTAAGTTCGATTGAATAAAACAAACTTAAAACCTTACCCACTTCTCAACCGATTCAGGTAACTCAAACAAATTTAGCTCCCTGTCCACTGATGATGGTATCAGTAATAATTTTTGTTTGTCCTGCAATTTTCAGGGTAGTTAAGACTTCGTACAGACCTGTCACGAAGGTGTTTTTCACCAGTGGAAACCAATTGTAATAAAATGGCAGACTGAATCAACATTGGTTCAATAGACCCCTTTCAGTTAATTGCCAATGTGGCCCCAGTTTTTCAAATGATGGATAGCACTATCCACCGGATATAAGTGATTTATCCAGTGGATAGCGCTATCCATGGTTTGAACAACTGGCAATATCTCTTCATGGGATAAATAACAGCACATGATTTATATTCTCTACCCATCCGTCTTCAATTGCAGAGTATGGGTTAGCAGAAAATTGAGCAATCCATCCATTTTAATACTTTCCGCTCATAATTTATGTTGGTCGCACCGTAAGGTAAACCTCTCACGACAGAAAAGGACGATAATTATCCGTAGTTGTTCGAGTGTTTTACTTCATAAATCACATGGGGGATGTTGAAAGTGAAGGATAAGAAGGAAGAAGAGGCAAATTCTTTTTCAGAGCTGAATGAAACATTTGGGTGTTACATGTACATGTTGCGTGACAGGTTAATTTCTTCATCTGCGATGAAGTCTGCTAATATTGAAGTCTAGCTGCACAAAGAAGTTTCCAAATGGCTTATTTTTCACAAATACAGTGAATAAAAACTGCTCCAAAACTTTTAAGCTGCAAAGGACAAAAATGTCATTGGGTTTTTTTGGAGCTAGAAAACAGACGTACTTTGGAAATTATGTGAGTTTAAACTGCATGTATGTACAGGTAATTTGATACGTTGCTGTGGATCATTGTACATGTTTAAATGCAAGCTTTCAGAATGCTGTTTTAGATTATCAGAATAAAAGCAACTCAGGTTCCTTACAACTCAGGAAAACGTCTCAATGAATTGAAGTAATGAAGCTTTTTGAGATCTTCTCGCTTAGTTCAGTTATGTAGCTCTGCAAAATACACTACAACTGACAGCAAATCATGTGTTTTATTTTTGTTTTGTTTTGTTTTTTTTTTTTTGGGGGGGGGGGGGGAGGAATAAGCTTTCCAGGGGGAAGGGAAGCCTTGTGGAAAAATCATGGAAATTCCAAGGGGAGGTGGGGTCTCACGAGCACTTTTTGGAAAGCAAATTCCAGAGGTGTGGAGGGTTAAAGAGCAAAAAGCCCTCCATGGTTCGGGTATGGATATTTTCTGGATATTGACCTGTTTGTAATTCAACCTTTTCTAACGACCTTAAAGTCAGCTCCAAAACATTCCATAAGTCAGGGGCATAGGCAAGGGGGTCCTAGGGTGCCCTTGACTCCCCTTTAAAAAACGAAAACAAAAAAAAAGTTAATAAAAAAAAAAACAGCACGCTGTGTGGATGATGGCATGGAATATTGTTATGTTTTATTTTACAAAAATTAATATCTAGTGGGGAATTCAGGAATTTCAATTGCATATCCAAATTTTCCAGGGGGAGGGGTGGGGGGACATGTCGCCTATTCCTCCCCGACACTGGCACCTTACAGTGCTCATCCCCCCTCCCCCCCCCCCCACACACACCCCTGTAACTGCAATAATTTGTGCATACCAATACAGTTATTTACCTCAATGGGTTTTTAGGGAACGAAAAAAAAGGAAAGTTAACATTAGTTCTGTGACATTTCTTTATCTCTAGAGCCACGATCAGTCTTAACTTGCAAGAGCAAATTTAAAGATGTTATGTTCCTTAAATGAATCTTTTTGAGGCATACATATAAAAATTATTGTTTAAAATTCCAAGTCAACCATGGATGACAAAGCAAGATAAACAAATGCGAACTACATGTACATAAACTCTGTGTGGGAGTCTTATGTGGTGTCAAAGAGCATGTCCATTTATAATCATTATTCTGTTGATCTTTCAGCCCTGTTGGCCTTTGGAAGACTGTGTAGTGGTGACGTCTATGATGTATGTATGAAACTGTATTGACAATTGCCTTATTTTAGTGCGATAAAGGGGTAACTGCATGTTGTTCATTCATTCATGGTTCATTCAGAGGTTAAACGTCTTTCTTAGCACTGACGGCTTCATACACGTACATGTTAGTTTTGGTCGTATGAACGTAATAATTTTAATAACTGTGGACATTGCAACCTAATTGATAACTACGGTCACAAACTACTAAAATGTATGAGAAAATTAGAGGAATTTTGCGACATATGTAGTTTTGTTGTAAGCTGTTACTTAAAGGAACATTTCTTTAATTTACTGGTAGTGATTCTCATTTGTGGTTTATGGTTTAAGGAAGAGAACTCCATTAACCACTCAAAAGCTATGTCCCCTCCATTAACCCAGTGACTTCTGGGAGCGAGACTTAACAGATTTCACTCTGTCTGATGCCAGACAATAGGCATTAGTCATGATAGCCGCCATGTTGGTTTTCAAATTGTCATGCAAATTAGCCATGTGTTATGCTGGGGGGCAAACATTGGAAAAAGGCAAATTGCACAGAAATTTGACTCGTTGAAATATTGAAATAACATGTAAAAGTACCGTTTAGAATTTAGAATTAAGTACCTTTTATAATAATTTCATATCTTTGACATTTTGATTTTCTACTTCGTTATCTGCTCATTTTAGACTAAAAATAACATGGAAGTAACTTGTGTGAATGATTCTATTTTTAAATTACAGTAGTAGGTCATAAACATTCAGTGAACATGAAATAAATCATCTGTGAGGCTAAGATGTTTATTATAACCTCTCGAACTTGTGTTGTTTGCCCCCTCAGAAGTGTGTAGCTAATTTGCATGATAATAGCAAATCCAACATGGCGGCCATCGTGAATAAGGTCTATTTTACTTGTAACTGGGGGTGTCCTAAGGTGCCTGGGGACTCAATGTGTTAAATTTCTGTTTTATTCAGGATTTTGCAACAATTTGAGAAAATAACTGACTTTAACCTAAAAAATTTTCCATGCATGCCAGTTATGCCTGGAACCCAATAACTTTTTAAAATGTCTTAATTGCATTAAAGTTGCATTTTACTGTACAGTTTTATTTCACTGCTTATGACAAAAATATTAATGACAAATGGAAGATCCAGTTCACTCTTGAATACAGGCCATTTTCAACTGCTGGTGCAGTTTGCCAGATACTTAAAACACTGCATGTATAGAAAAAAAAAAAAGTATATACATGTATATATATATTTTAAGAATAAATGTTTGAAAGAAAATTTGCCCTGAGCGGGATTTGAACCCACGTCCCCCCATTACTAGTCGGGTGTGATCACCACTACACCACCAGGACAACCATGCTGGCAACACAGCCATCGAAGAGGTGATTTACGTGGTTAAGGCGTGGGCCTCCCGGGAAATTTTCTTTCAAGGTGACAAGGTAGGGGAGCCTATAACTTCACTTGAAACCCAACTAAGGATCAAGTTAATGATGCACGACCGTAGTCAACTTAGCGGATGACAAGGAAGGATCCTAGAAGGATACAGGCTAATTTTAATTTTAGAGAAAGTGTAGGAGAGAAACCCTGACAATGCACACCCCAAATAATCAATTTTTAAGAATAAATGTTTGAAAGAAAATTTGCCCTGAGCGGGATTTGAACCCACGTCCCCCCATTACTAGTCGGGTGTGATCACCACTACACCACCAGGACAACCATGCTGGCAACACAGCCATCGAAGAGGTGATTTACGTGGTTAAGGCGTGGGCCTCCCGGGAAATTTTCTTTCAAGGTGACAAGGTAGGGGAGCCTATAACTTCACTTGAAACCCAACTAAGGATCAAGTTAATGATGCACGACCGTAGTCAACTTAGCGGATGACAAGGAAGGATCCTAGAAGGATACAGGCTAATTTTAATTTTAGAGAAAGTGTAGGAGAGAAACCCTGACAATGCACACCCCAAATAATCAATTTTTAAGAATAAATGTTTGAAAGAAAATTTGCCCTGAGCGGGATTTGAACCCACGTCCCCCCATTACTAGTCGGGTGTGATCACCACTACACCACCAGGACAACCATGCTGGCAACACAGCCATCGAAGAGGTGATTTACGTGGTTAAGGCGTGGGCCTCCCGGGAAATTTTCTTTCAAGGTGACAAGGTAGGGGAGCCTATAACTTCACTTGAAACTTAACTAAGGATCAAGTTAATGATGCACGACCGTAGTCAACTTAGCGGATGACAAGGAAGGATCCTAGAAGGATACAGGCTAATTTTAATTTTAGAGAAAGTGTAGGAGAGAAACCCTGACAATGCACACCCCAAATAATCAATTTTTAAGAATAAATGTTTGAAAGAAAATTTGCCCTGAGCGGGATTTGAACCCACGTCCCCCCATTACTAGTCGGGTGTGATCACCACTACACCACCAGGACAACCATGCTGGCAACACAGCCATCGAAGAGGTGATTTACGTGGTTAAGGCGTGGGCCTCCCGGGAAATTTTCTTTCAAGGTGACTACGGTCGTGCATCATTAACTTGATCCTTAGTTGGGTTTCAAGTGAAGTTATAGGCTCCCCTACCTTGTCACCTTGAAAGAAAATTTCCCGGGAGGCCCACGCCTTAACCACGTAAATCACCTCTTCGATGGCTGTGTTGCCAGCATGGTTGTCCTGGTGGTGTAGTGGTGATCACACCCGACTAGTAATGGGGGGACGTGGGTTCAAATCCCGCTCAGGGCAAATTTTCTTTCAAACATTTATTCTTAAAAATTGATTATTTGGGTGTGCATTGTCAGGGTTTCTCTCCTACACTTTCTCTAAAATTAAAATTAGCCTGTATCCTTCTAGGATCCTTCCTTGTCATCCGCTAAGTTGACTACGGTCGTGCATCATTAACTTGATCCTTAGTTGGGTTTCAAGTGAAGTTATAGGCTCCCCTACCTTGTCACCTTGAAAGAAAATTTCCCGGGAGGCCCACGCCTTAACCACGTAAATCACCTCTTCGATGGCTGTGTTGCCAGCATGGTTGTCCTGGTGGTGTAGTGGTGATCACACCCGACTAGTAATGGGGGGACGTGGGTTCAAATCCCGCTCAGGGCAAATTTTCTTTCAAACATTTATTCTTAAAAATTGATTATTTGGGGTGTGCATTGTCAGGGTTTCTCTCCTACACTTTCTCTAAAATTAAAATTAGCCTGTATCCTTCTAGGATCCTTCCTTGTCATCCGCTAAGTTGACTACGGTCGTGCATCATTAACTTGATCCTTAGTTGGGTTTCAAGTGAAGTTATAGGCTCCCCTACCTTGTCACCTTGAAAGAAAATTTCCCGGGAGGCCCACGCCTTAACCACGTAAATCACCTCTTCGATGGCTGTGTTGCCAGCATGGTTGTCCTGGTGGTGTAGTGGTGATCACACCCGACTAGTAATGGGGGGACGTGGGTTCAAATCCCGCTCAGGGCAAATTTTCTTTCAAACATTTATTCTTAAAAATTGATTATTTGGGGTGTGCATTGTCAGGGTTTCTCTCCTACACTTTCTCTAAAATTAAAATTAGCCTGTATCCTTCTAGGATCCTTCCTTGTCATCCGCTAAGTTGACTACGGTCGTGCATCATTAACTTGATCCTTAGTTGGGTTTCAAGTGAAGTTATAGGCTCCCCTACCTTGTCACCTTGAAAGAAAATTTCCCGGGAGGCCCACGCCTTAACCACGTAAATCACCTCTTCGATGGCTGTGTTGCCAGCATGGTTGTCCTGGTGGTGTAGTGGTGATCACACCCGACTAGTAATGGGGGGACGTGGGTTCAAATCCCGCTCAGGGCAAATTTTCTTTCAAACATTTATTCTTAAAAATTGATTATTTGGGGTGTGCATTGTCAGGGTTTCTCTCCTACACTTTCTCTAAAATTAAAATTAGCCTGTATCCTTCTAGGATCCTTCCTTGTCATCCGCTAAGTTGACTACGGTCGTGCATCATTAACTTGATCCTTAGTTGGGTTTCAAGTGAAGTTATAGGCTCCCCTACCTTGTCACCTTGAAAGAAAATTTCCGGGAAGCCCACGCCTTAACCACGTAAATCACCTCTTCGATGGCTGTGTTGCCAGCATGGTTGTCCTGGTGGTGTAGTGGTGATCACACCCGACTAGTAATGGGGGGACGTGGGTTCAAATCCCGCTCAGGGCAAATTTTCTTTCAAACATTTATTCTTAAAAATTGATTATTTGGGGTGTGCATTGTCAGGGTTTCTCTCCTACACTTTCTCTACATGTATATATATATATATATAGCGCAAGTAGGGGGTTCCAGTTAGCTGCAGAGTGCTCGAAAGAAAGAAACGAGTTAATTTCTAAATGCAGACACAAGAACAAATACCTTTTGTCGAACTTAAAATAGCACGCTCCCCTAGAGTATTAGAATGGTCTTTAAATGAGTTAGAATGCAAATGTAAGATCTGTAGCCTGATGATTGTCCAAACATGAAACTTGAAGTCGCTACGCTGTGAAGTCCTCTTTCTTCTAAACGTTATATATATATATATAGATAGGTATAATAAAACGACGAAGAGACAAACTCTTGACAGTTCCAGCGTTTAATCGACGTTTCGGCCTTCGGCCTTCTTCAGGATAGTTTAAAAGTTAAAAATTAAAAAAGCTATATACAATGGTTGTGAGTGGCAGAGTTACGGGCTTTTATATAGTACACAGAAAATGGAAATTAAGGTTACATAACAAAAGAAAAGAAAAGATATATATATATATATATATATATATGTATATATATATATATATATATATATATATATAAGGGCTCATTCATGACAAAATTAATTGCTGGTAGTGCCAGCCATCAGCAATTACCCGTGCATCCTCTGGACACTCAATTGCAAGGTGATACTGTTGTAAGAGAATTTTGCTTTGATTGACTGTTCAGGTACATATAAAACATGGAACGTCATTCAAGTGGAAAGGCAGATGCAAAGTAGAAAGAGATGGACAAAAATGGACAGATAGTGAAGTAAGTGGAGATTCTGATTCATACACAAATCTTTTACCTCTTCCATGAAAGGTATACAGTTTTATGGTGTGAGGAAAGCTGTGTTGAGCCAAAGAAAGGTGCAGAATAAAAAAAAAGGGTGTCAAAAGCTGTAATAGAGGCACATTAAATAAAAGAAAGTGTTGATAAATGATCATGAAGTGTAGTATACACCCTGAAAAATAAAAATCGCAGAAAGAGCGTCATGTCAAATTTTCTTTTTGTCGGTACAGTTTACATTGAAGCCTGCCATTGCTGATGGATTTGCAATCAGGGTAAGTTAATTATAATTATTGAATGATAAAGTGACCCAAGGAATGTCCAGCTCTAGTGGTTTCTTTACTGCCAGGCAGGGTACCATAAATGCCAGAGGCTTTGTTTCAAAACAAGAAACCAACCTGGTAGTTTATGTTTGATCAGAGGGGAAAAGGAAAGCTGTAATGTACCACAAACCAATTAAAGCCTTCATTTAATGCAAGAAAAATTTCTGTAAAAAATCGGACTACATGCATGTAAACAATGACTATTAAGAATGCTTATTGTCTGTTACCTCCTTGACAAAGACGTTGCCATTAAAGCTCTTTCTGGAAGCATTTTAGCTTATTAGAAAATTAGTATAAGTGTATAAGTAATATTCCATTCCTTTGTCTTTTTGTTTTCATTACAGGTGATGCTGTTAAAAAAAATTCTGTTAAATGCACAGATTAGAAATACACCTCTGAGTTTAAGGAATTGCATCAAAGCTGGACCGCAGGTGTGATTTGTATAGAAATTTAATGTGACTCTTCTCTCTTGTTACCTTGACACTTTTGCTTGTACGTGATGATGTACATTTAACTGTTGGGTTTGCAAGTACGCTACGGATTTTTTTTTTTTTTGACATGTGCTTGTAGCCATCTTGATATTTGTGTGGAATGTGAATCTATGGAATCTGATGTAAGCCTGTCAGAGTTGTAATCTTAGGAGAATCAAGTTTATGAAGGTTGAATAAAATGCAGTCCAGTGAATATTTGTGTACATTTGCCTGCATCATCTCAGATACTGTACACTTGACATTCAATGTAGTAGGCTGCATGCAGAAAAAAAATATTGAGACTGCAATTACTGAAAAGAAAATTAATGTTACAGTATGTTTTGGAAGATTCAGGCTATAGTTTTGATCCATGTATGTACATGTAGGATATTACATAGCAGCGACAAGATGTGAGTTGAGTTGCTCACTTGTGAGATATGGTTCTTGCCATGAAACCTAAAATTCATATATTCAAGCTAAGGTACCGGTGTAATTGTCTTTTTATTAAATGGTACAGCATTTGTTTTTGACACTGTATGCCAATGTTACTAAAGGTATTTATTCTTGTTTGCTTTTTACAGATTTTTTCGGTATCTCTCAATCATGCAGGGTCAATAAAACTCAAGATAACAGTAGAATGGCGGTGAGTGATTACAAGCTATTGCACATGCTTACCACCCACCAAGCTTGTGACAGACTGGTGATCATGGATGGTGGGGCATTCCAAACCAGCAGGGAATGGAAGTACTCGTTAAGAAATCAAATGAATTTAAAATGTTCCCTGTTAACAAAAGAGCATTCAGGGTATTCAACTATCGGGGCATTCACCAAATTTAAGTGTCATTGCAAGAAATCTAGAAGGAAAAAAAGTTATAAATTTATAAAGTTATAAAGAACTTATAAATTTGGTCAGTTAAATGGCCGCCGTTATCTCGGTTTAAAGGAACGTGGTCAAATCTTTTTTACAATACAATACAATACATACTTTATTGACCGATACCCATAGGGGCTTTTCAGGGCCAATGAGAAACAACGAAACGACGGAACAGAACAACAACAACTGTTAAGAATCCCAACTGGCTGGAGACAAACCAGTCAAAAGCATCATTCTTAATAATTTTAAATTACTCCAAAATGATCCCGAGACTGGTAGAATCTTTTCGCAACCTCCACTTATTTCATTCAAACGCGACAAAAACGTAGGCAACTTTTTAGTTAGAGTCGCGCTCAAAACTAACGAGCAAATGCGCGCGCTCACGATGCAAAACTTGTCTTTTCATTGTTAACACTAGCAAGATATCGGGACCTGTAGCTCTAACTAGTGAGAGCTGAAACTGAGAAATTGTCATTGAGGCCCAGTTCAAACGTCAAACTTTTCATGTACCGAACTTAAAACCCTTATGTGGGTCGACACAAACAGTGAAGTTCATAGGGTTGATTCAAACGTCGAACTTAATTTTTCGAACTTATCACTAATCACGATGTACAATGCTTTTGTGAAAGAAGGGAATTGTGGGACGCAAAAATAAATTATACAAATTCATGCATTTTATTCAGCACATGAAAAGTTTGACGTTTTGACGGAGTCGCTCCACAGTCGATTTTCCCAACTTAATTCTTGCGTCGACCCAAGTTAGATGTGTCGAACTTAATTGATTCAAACGTCGATCTTTTCATGTACTTTATTGAATGATTAGATTCGTTACATTTGAGTACATAAAAAGTTCGACGTTTGAACTAAACCTGAATTACTTTGTTTTCATGCCATTTTTGGGGAAAGAGGAGGATACGTTGCGTTGCAAAAGAGATAGCTTACTATCAGAAGTACTTTTCCTTCAGCCAGCTGCATTGGCCACCACTGACATATCTGCAATCGGTACAACAGAACGAAACAGGTCTGCTATGCCGATAATTATTGTGACTTCGTGTATTTCATGTCAAAGAAATAGGTTGGAAAATTACTCTCTTGTGAATGTACAGCTGTTAGCATACTTAAAACCAGTGACGCTTATAATTTCTGATTTGTTGGAACTGGGTTTAAGGACGGTGCCTACTAATTAAAAGATATTAACAAAAAATCTTGAACATACTTCAGAGTTCATGTATGTTCATGTATGATTGCGCGGGGAGTGCGGCGTCGTTGAGACTGTTCCAGGACTGGCCAATGAAAGACCAGTCCAGGACAAGCCAGGATTTGCTTGCTGATAATTAAACAGTATTAGAACGTTATGGGCTTCCGAGTTTCTCCCAGTCATCTTCGGACAAAAAGAATTGTTCCTTTATATATAGATACTGTAGAGGAAACAGGATTCGAGTGCGCCAGTTCAAGATATGGGCATTAATTAAGATGCTAGCTGCAAGTGCAAGTTGACTTATAGGGGTCGTAATGAATCACGAGTGGCGTGAGCAAGACTTGAAAGTCTTAGCCGGATAGTATTATGCTCTGTATAGAGCAGGTTCTTTTATTTTTCTTTAACATTGTTGCTATTGGAATTCTGATCAGTGAAAACCTTGGAAAGAGCAGTTCGGCTGGAAGCCACACCAGTGATCCACATGTTCATGCAGATGAGGTACGCAAGTTCCAACATTTTTTATTCGTTACTTGTTTCTCTGCGCAACTTGTCTTGTTCCTATTGCGAAATGCTATAGACTTCGCTTGACTTGTAGTTGTGATTATTAAGGTAGCAAGACAAATTACAATGCCGGATCCCGGCGAGCAACGCCGTCATTTGTCTTTCAGTGACTTTCTGGGAATGGTCAGAGACAGTTGCTGCAATACAACAACAACAACAACAACACTTTATTTCACCCCATAATATACAAGAAATAAAAATTTATAACAATAGTACAGACGATGATAGGGGCGCTGGCTGCCCGAAATGACCTAAGAGTTAAAAATGCCAGGCAGCCAGTTAAAAGAAAAGATGTTTAAATGTTTATTTAGGTCAGGGACACAAGAACAAAAAAAACAGAGAAAACACACACAAATAGTTAAGTAGACTACCAGTATATAAAGAGACTAAAATTCATACATTGGAAAACAGTATTATTTCCATTTTAAAGTTATCCAGACAATGTACAGATGTCTAGTAATCTTTGATGAAGTGCTGTTTCATTTTCTTTTTAAACAAAGACAATGAAGATAATTTGATATCTTTGTCAATGGAATTCCATACTGATGGACCTTGAAATCTGATATTGAATATATCATAATTTGTTCTTGCTTTTGGAAGATAATATTTCCCTAGATTTTCTGGTCATTAAACTGCTTTTTGTCAACATATAAAATACATTTTCAGCACTGTCTGTTGATAGCAACCATTTATTGAATTAAAGTTTAACCGAATGAAAGCGTGTTTGCTGTAATTTAATATTAAAGTGTTCATGGAACCGATTGGTCGTTTAAGTTGATTGTCATTTGGCCTTAATTAACCTCTAGATCTAGCTTGTATGTGTTGTTTTCCCATTTCAGACCACTTGATGTTACTCTAGAGAACAGATTCTTTCAAATGTCTTCTTATGCACTTGCTTCTGTACGAGTAACTTATGACAAAACAAAAGGAAAATTCTCTTGGCTCACATCACGTGGTCTGAAATGGAAAAACAAAACGTACAAGCTAAAGAGGTCTATGGTCCTTATTGGAGTTGAGCCTGTAGGCACATTTTCTTTTGTTTAAAACTACATGCAAAAGAGGCATAAGGGTCAGTTCAATACAAAATGACCCCTTAGCCTCGTTCATGTGGTAAAACCGCTGATAACTCCGATAAGGGCTATTGCCACCGGGTTCATGTGATTACATATACTAACCGATGTGATGTCCTAACAGGTTGCTGAAGACATCACAGATCCAGCAGAGGTCGTGGATGCCGCTCTGTCTTCTGTGATCTCTGAGGAGCCTCAGCAGTTTCGACATGCAACATCTTTAGACAGTGCTTTGCAGCATCTCATTCCTACACTGCAGAGTAACAGAGGTGAATTTTGAGTACTTGGTATCAATGCCTAATCTTCAAAACAGGAACCTCTGAAAATTTTTGTTAGTGTAATATCTTACTATCAGTGATTTTAAGTGACAACAACATACACCCTGGTTGTTTTCCTGCAGCTTTTTCTCGTGGAACTTACTACCGAAAAAAAAAGCCAACTAGCGAAGGAACATGAAAGCACTTCGTCTTTTTTGCTTGGCTTGCCCTTCAATACTGACTCAGTCCATTGATGTTTAATCACGTTTATGTGCACTTTTTCCAGAGCAATTTCCTCAACTCCATGCCTTTATAACGTTGCTGGAGAAATTGGAAGAACTTATCAAGGTACGACAATCTTTTCAGATTATTTTTAGTTGTGGTTATAGTTGTTAACTTAGATTGGTTTTTGGACTAAAAGTCATAAGCTAAATCTCAGAATACATATTCTAGCCAATAACAATTGATTGCAAGATACACAGAGAATCCAATGAACCGAACACTAAATGAGATGAGAAATAACGACTTCACGCAGGCTAACCCAGTATCGAACAACAAATCTAATAGCTTGCAAACATGACCACGTGGTTTGTTTAAACAAGGCATCGTAACTTTAAAAATGAAGTGCTCTTGTCTTCTTTGGAGAGCAGGGATGGCGCAGTGGTGATAGCATTCGCCTCCCACCAATGGAGCGCGCGTTCGATTCACATACTTGGCGTCACGTGAGGGTTAAATTTGTTGGTTTTCTACTCTGATCCGAGTGGTATTTCTCCAGGTACTCCGGCTTTCCCTTCTCCTCAAAAACCGTCCTCCGATTTGATAGAGCGAGTTTCAATCGAGTGTCGTAAAACCAAAACCAAAGTAATTACTTTGGCCAATCAAAAAAGAGGGAGACAATCCAGTAAACCAATCAAAACTCGAAGTAATTACACCGAGCCGACAGAAAGCGCGGGAAAATGTGCACACCCAAGCCACGATTTGGTTTTGGTTTCACTTTTGATTGGTTGAAAAAGTAGCCCGAGAACGTTGAACCAATCACTGAGTGAAGTAATGCAAAACCAATGCAATTCGCTAATTACTTTCGACACTCAATTGAAAACCGCTCTAAGAGTTGATTTGCTTTGATTTGATTTCTGTACACTGCCCCAGCGCTAAATGCTCTTGACACTTAATAAAGTTTATTATTATTGTGGGTCGACTCTCGTGCATGGCGATGTGAGGATGTCAAACAAAATACCATCCACCGCTATTGATGACAGAGAAGAAATTCTAACCAGCTCTATTCATTTGCAGAAATCGTGCAGTGTGGTGCTAATTTTCGTAAATTCCAAAAGTACGCATTGTAGCATTCATCGCTCATTTCTTTAAATTGTCCATTTCCTGACACGCGCGGAAAGAAATTCAGCTTTCATTTTAGTCCCAAGTATTCTGTAAAAATGGTTAGGTTCTTTGTTTTTCGCAGATATTGTTCATAAAACCCATCCAAACTGAGCGCTGCATTACAAAATGCATTGACACTTATTTGTTTTGTTCTTTGTCCCTAACAAGTTCCTCCATTTCTTTGTCTGTTGAGAGCGCGCTGGAAAGTTTTGACTTCCTAGAGCAGGACGCTGCTGATGAAAATGAAATAACTCCCCGCAGTATCGCTAGTGGGGGCAGTGAGTGTCACGATACAGGTTACAATAGTACTGATGACTATACCAAGGACTTTGTGGGGGAGAGTGCGGCAAATGCTAGCTACATAGTAGACTTCTTGACTTGTGACAAAAGTGTGGACGATATTTCGGTTGCTAATGAAGATGTGAAATTAACTGACAACTCGGCGAGTAGCAGACAGCTTGAAGGAGAAAATGAAGAGAATGCGGATCTCATATCTCCTCGCGATGCCCCAAGCTGCATTTCCGATATATTTTCTTCTTCTTCATCGTCGTCGTCTAATGCTGGACAAAAATCACCGATTTTAAATAGAGTGGAGTCAAGGGAAGAAGCGACTAAAGCTTTTCCATCTAACACCAGTTCGCCAAAGAAAAGAATCGAAGCTGTTGATTTATCATCAGCGGATAGTCCACAACATAGTAAGACTCGGTCGTCAAGGGCAACAAGTCCCAATCTTTCCTCATCATACGGTGCAGAAGCGACTGTTGGAAATAAAGTCTTGGATAAGGTAGGCGTTAATCCCAAGGCCTTTTCCTCCAGCTATATAGCACTCTTTCAAGTTGTGTAAAATGACATCCATACACGATATGATTTTACACGTATTTTAGGGTACAAGCGAACTGTCGTGAAATACAAGGAAACGTTACGTTTATACAAACGTTGGCCGTGTAGCAATTATGTTTTAGACAGAGTTAACTGAATAGAGTGTAATGTGAAGTGCTAGATTTCAATCCCATATGAACCATGTGAGCGTTAGCCCTACTGATGGAAATGGGCCCACACAAGGACAGAGAAAAACTCTGACCAGGGTGGGAATTGAACCCACGACCTTCGGGTTAGATCTCCGCCGCTCTACCGACTGAGCTACAAGGTCAAACGGGAGCAGGCCGTGTGGGAATTGAACCCACGACCCTCGGGTTAGATCTCCGCCGCTCTACGAACGGCAATGAACGGCAATCTAGCACTTCACATTACACTCTCTATTCAGTTAACTCTGTTTAAAATATAAGTGCTACACGGCCAACGTTGTATAAACGTAACGTTTCCTTGTACTTGTACATGTTCATTGCCGTGACTTTAAGATCTTCAGTTCCCACGGCCTGCTCCCGTCTGACCTTGTAGCTCAGTCGGTAGAGCGGCGGAGATCTAACCCGAAGGTCGTGGGTTCAATTCCCACCCTGGTCAGAGTTTTTCTCTGTCCTTGTGTGGGCCCATTTCCATCAGTAGGGCTAACGCTCACATGGTTCATATGGGATTGAGATCTAGCACTTCACATTACACTCTCTATTCAGTTAACTCTGTCGTGAAAGAGCCTTGAATTGACAGAGAATGGCCGACCATGCAAAGCTTCATCTAACAAGTAACAGCATTTCATAGCTCATGCACGGCGCTGATCTACAGTATTACGTTCTTAGCACTGATTTCCAAACGATTGGTTTCCTATTGGAGTAGGTTACTCTGATTAAAATAGTTTTCTTTTCAATTGTAGCCCGGCGTCACTGGCGCTTGTGTGGGTTTTGGGTCGCTGCTCGCCTACAGAACTCGCAAAACCGCCATCGGCAAACTCTGGTACAAAGAGAACCTCCACTCCTTTTGAAGATTAACTGCAATCCGGAGGAAATAATGCATTGCAATCAAAACTGTTTTAGAGATTTTCAATAAATAGCTTTTGTAAGAAAAAAGTAATTTTAGAATGGCCTATTTTCCCTTCTAAATTTTCCGGGGGCCCGCAATCTTGAATTATTGTGACGTGTTATCGCGTGGTTTGTTGCCTGTTGCTCGAACAGAAGGAGCTTTTAGGTAATAACGAAAGGCAAAATTGCAACTCGTCACAATTTTTGTCGATGAGGGCAACCGGAGAGTTTGAAAACAAAATAAACTTTTCTGAAGTTCATTTATTTCGGGTGCAAAACGCTTTCTTTGCCAAAACGTAGTCAATAAATTTGATTGAAATTACTCTGTCCTCTTTGTTTTTGTTGAAATTCCGCTATTACTACCAGCCGGAATTCTTCTAAGAGATCCCGAGGTCTTTTGACGACCGTTCTTGATTATAGCAAGAGGAAATGAGGGAGAGAGGGTCGTGCAGGGGCATTGGTCATAACAGTTGAATAGACCTTTTGCATGATGACGTCGTACTAGCTAATTTCACCACCAAGCCTCGTTTGCACAAAATTATGAACATCATGTGGACATGCAATTATACTGTTCACACGTGGGTTTTCTTTAAAGCTGTGCTCCTTTGGGATTTAGCTCATGCTAAAATTTACAAGTTTGATTTGCGAAGTCGAGACTTGGTGGTGAAATTAGCTAGTCATTACGCATAAGGGCTATTTCACAATAGTTATTTTCAATCTCATGAAAAGGGAAGTCTGTTTCCCGAGACGACCCCGACTACTAAGCATGACGTCATATGAGCCTAACCGGCATTTGTGATGTTGGATATTCAGTATGGCTTTGTCACGTAAAAATTATAGTCTTTTAGATTCCCGATGAACATTAAAAGTAGCGTATCGGGTTCCAATTATCCAGTAATTGCTGAAAATATTTCAGATTATTTGATTGCACAAAGTCCAGAAAGAAATTGTAAGCTATACGATGATCTGCTGTTGGGCAAAAACGTGTCCTCTTCTTCTTTTTACACCGGTGGATTGACCATTGTGGTGCCTTTGCTTTTGTAATCTGTCTGAAGTGGTGTTTATGCATTCATTCTCAGATACTGGATTCATCACAATCACTGTTTCATTTATTATAGAAAAAAGAAAATCGATCGATTAATCGTTTCTTCCCTTCTAACGTTTCTTAAAGCCTGAGGTTTTGTTCTATTAAGATTAATTACTGTTTTTCCCTTTTTGTTTGTTTCTTTATTTATCAAGAAAAGGCTTGATCAACCTTGTACTGATAAAAAGCACTAGTTACTAAAACCTTGTTTGAGTTTCTAGGTCATCCTTTGCCATTTACAATATTGTGAAGAGGTATCTAGGGTAAGTCATCATATTTAAATTAATAATTTAATTTAATCAGTTTCAAAATTAATATGCATGGACAAAGAATGCATGAATCAGAGGTGGGCTTAAACAGAATACTGGATTCCTTACTGTTGATGTATTGGTAGATGCTAGAAGCTTATATTCATTATTATTCGGTATTGATCCAGTGAAATGGCCAGACCATTTTACATGATTAATGATGAGACTTGGATCAGCCTAACAGAATCAAAGTTCCCAATGACCGAGAAACTAAGAAAACACAACATGCTGCCCAATTGAGTTTGAGGTTCAGCGGCATTTTGAAGTCGGCAATTCGAACCGGTCACTGAGGATTTCATTTCTTTTCAGTTAAATCAGTACTTAGCTTTTCCTTGGAGTAGAAGTAACTGCACCGACCGGTAATCATGTCTGTTCCTCTGTGTGCCAAGACAGCTACCCCAAAAGGGCTGTGTTGTAGTCTTCAACTTCTTTATCGCTTTGAAATCTTACAACACAGTTACTACTCTAACATATGTCAAGCATTATCTTTATTTTATTTTAACAGAATCTTGGTTCCTTTGGACCCATGAAATTCAAGGTTTGTTGATTTTCATCGTGATTTTAACATTGAACGCCAAAACCTCTCCGTCACTTCAGTCCGCTCAATTTTCTGTGACTTTTTTTCCTCAGGAAATGGCAGCTCTTGCTAAATTCCGCCATCAGAGAGAGGTCCTCGATAGGCTTCTTAGCTTTGTTTTACATGTGGATGAAGTAAATGACTTAACTCTCCCGCAAAGTAAGTTGAAATGCTAAACATATGAAAAGTTTAAGTAATGGTGAGTTTGTCGACTATGGAACAAGTGATCTATGTCACCGAAGACACAGCTGACTTATGCATCCATGAGAATACGTCACGGTTATTGTGGCAGTAAATTAATTATTTGCATTTTACGAGAGAATTTCGTGGTATCTTATATTTGAACTGCGTATTACATAGAGGATATCACATGGCCACGCGGATATACAAAACTTGTCTTCGAGTATTGAACAGTATTTCACGAGTGAGCGCAGCGAACGAGTAAAATATTTTTCAACGCAAAATACCTCCAAGCGGTCATGTAATGTTCTTTTTGTTATGTATGCATCAATGAAATACCAAACCATTTTTGTAGTCTTACCGTAGAACAACGGAGCGATTTATTATGTAACCATAGCAACGGTGAACGTTTTACGTGTGAAGATATGGTTTTACTCGAAAGCTCACCTGGTATTTCATTGGTGTTTATATAATTAATTGAATGCTTTAATACAAGAATGATCATCGTAGTTAGGGGTGTGGCTCTTAAGTACAGAAAGACAATGGTTGCTAAGGTATCTTTTTAGTCAAGAGTCCTACAAAAAGGCTCCATGGATGGTTATTTGAATTAACTTTTCCAATGGAAATCTGCCATCAGTTCAATCAGAAAATGCATGCGCAACTATTCCCTGTCTCTACCGTGAGTTTCAGTGAAAGACATGTAAAAACTCCGGAAACGAAAGAAAGAAGCGGTTTTTCACTGGATGGGAACCGTCCCATCATATTTCGTGAATTGTATCATGGATTTTCTGTTTGGACAAAAATGGACCTGAGATTTTGAAAAGCGTAGCAAAGGAGGGCTTTATGACGACATAATTTTTTGAGAACTGTTTTTTTTTTTAAAATCCATGCTACAGATTTTGTGTTAGAATGTTCTCACACTGTAGCATTAAAAATTCCTGATAAACAGTTAACTCGCTGGCGCATGTGTAGAAAAGTTGAAAATTAAGAAACGTGGCCGGTATCCTCAATTCTTCCTTAGGGCTGTGTTGATGTATAAAATGGATTGCAATGGGTTTGGTGGAAGAAGCGGATTACCTGAAAAGCCAGGTTTAGAGTCCAGGGCCGGGTTCCTGAAAGGTGTAATAACTCTATTCCAGGGATAAATGTGCTTTATTACCAGGGACATTTATCCCTGGAATAGGGTTATTACACCATTAAGTAACCGGCCCCAGGGCGTTATAGTATTCTCTTTTTGAAGGTTAACGTTGATTCTCTCTCTTGGTAAAATTGATGAGCTCTTTAACAAAATGACAGGACGAAAATTGTTTGGAAAGATTCAATCTCCTGCAGGAAGCGAGGAAACCGAGATAATGTCGAAATGAATAACCATCAATCCGTAAAATTGAATCCAAGTTGTCTTCATTTTTATAGCTTAGCAAACATTATAATTTTATAACCGAATCATTCAGATTGTTTTTGTTTGGCCGTAGTTGTCAACTGAATTTTATGTTCTCGCGTCTGTTACCCTTTCAGTCAACCCCCGCCTGGCATCAAACCCTCTCTTGTGCGCTTTTTGGGAGAAAACGTGTAAGGGACAGAGCACGGTAAGTGCTATGATTTTTTGGTTTTGATGGGCTTGCATCTGTCCGCATTAATGACCGCACCGGTGGCTCAGTTGCTTGAGCATCGCGCTTTCATGTGGGAGGTCGCGGGTTCGAACCCCTGCCGGATCAACACTCATGATCTTAAAATAACTGAGGACAAAGCCGACGAAGTAACATACGTTTCATCCAGGGGCCCGTGAGTAGGAGCTTGCCTCTGCCATACAAGCGCTAGGAGTCAACCTTTGCACGTATTTTTCTATTTTTAGAATCTCCACTAGTTCTTCGGCTCTGCGCGCACTGTTTAGAATGGCCAATCAGAATAAAGTTGTTGTCAAACGAAGACAATAATAGCACAAACAATGTAAGCAAACTGGTTTAAATGTGAGTGTCCTGCTTAAGGGTTAGTTCTAGAAATAGAAAGATACGCGCAAAGGTTGACTCAAGGTTTTAGTGCATTGGGGTGCTCCTAGTTATGGCTCTCGTTTGGACTGATACCGTTTTGGTAAATGCAGAGAACAGGCCCCAGTGTTCAAAGACGTATAATAACTTTATCTAGTCCGGATAAGTCACTTTCCAGAGTGTAAAATATACTTCACGTTAAACTTTAGCCAAGGTTTTCATCCACGCCTTTACTTAGATGTGCTTGAAGTGTGCGTATTCACGGTTACGTGAACAAATACCGAAGGCTTTGCACAGACTGAAACTGTCAGATGGTGACTTGTCCACAGGATAAACCTTTGCGGCTTTTGAACAATTGGGGTCAAGAGATTGGCTGTTGTGAGCGTACGTTGATGTCAAAACGTAAAATGAGGTCATTTTACATTGTTTTGCAGATGATGGAAAAGAAAATTACTAAACTTCACTCGTGCATAGGACTTTCTTTGCCCTAGACCGTTGCCGTCATCGTTGCTTTTCTCTGCGTTTCCGTCTTGTCACGCAGTCTCTGTTCACTTTGGTGTCACACTCTTTTTCCTTTTTTTGATGTGTCACGCAATGTCATTTCTCTGTTGTCGTCACACATCCTCCCTTTTTTTCTGGTTGGGAGGTATCGCGTAACTTACCGAAAGAGTCTGCGTCATTGACTGCAGCTGTATGTACTTAATTGTTAAACGTTGTCGCTTATTCTTTGGTTTCTTAGCTAATGCTTACCACAGCTGGTCAGCTTGTGAGTGCATTGGAAGATGGTTTCAAACAACAGATAACGCAAAGCTATAACAGGGTAGTCGACATTGGTATGTATGTTGGACTTTATGAAAGCTCATTATACTTAAATTTGGTTTTGAACTTCAGGGAAACGGTCAGTACCTGCCACAGTATAGACCTCTTTCGTAATGGCGGCCAAATAAAATATTCTCAAGTTCTGTTTTAATGCTAATAAGCCATTCTAGCCTCGCTACGACGAGCAAATTTCAAAAGTTTTTTTTTTTTTCAAAATGAGTGCAGGAGGTGTAATTAACATGAATACACAAGACTGTGAAGGTGGTCGGCATTTATGAAAGTGGTTTATTGGTTGCTTCTAAGAGAACAACATAGGTTCTCTCTGTACTTCAGTGCTAATTTCTAATTATCTTTGGGCAAATTCAAGAAACCAGCAAGTTCATTGTTTCTACTTTTAGCTCCATGGTTTTCCTATGCAGAGCTTTAAAAAACCTAGTAAAGACTGAGGACAAAATTTGAAATTAGAAAGCAGGGTATTTAAAAGATTGGTTGGAGAAAAAAAGGATGAAAACAACTTTAGAAGCATTCTCTTTCGCAAAATTGTTTTTATTGCGGGTATGTTGTGTGGTTCTAGAGTATTGACATGTTGAAGGTATACCTCATTGGCACCCAAGTTAAGTGTTATGGCGGATGAAGGGCCTCTTGTTTTCATGACGTCTAAGGTGTGATGTCGGTCGGCAGATTTGCTTTGTTAATGAGCATTAATCCCTGTTACGACGGCTTTATATGTGTGAATCCTTCATGGAAAGTCTGAACCTCGGTTCATGACCGCTAGGATCTCCCTTGTCACCTTCTTAAATTGCGATAGAAAGTGCTTGAATCGTGAAGTAAGAAGTTATTCCTTCCATTTTGTGTCGACTTGCAGTATTTCCTTTGATTGTGGCTCGTATCAGTAGCCAAGATCCTGATTTGATTGACGTGCAACCCGAGGAGGAGGATGTTATAACTGTTTTTCAGTTTGAGCGTTATTTTTTGGACTACTGCAGGTTAGTTGCCATTCCCTGATACGGTGCATTAAGTTTATATCAAACGCTACCGTTCAAAGCGGATGGTAAGTCTTCTAGAGGGCAATGGTGTGGGTTTTTGTTTTGGGGGGATTTTCGGTGGGGGATCATATGTGCCTTGAAAATTGGGAGATCTGGGGGGTGGGGGGAGAGAGAAAGGAAGTCATTTTCTTATTCTCTGCTCCCCTTCCTCCCTCTCGCTTTTTGTGATAGAGGAATCCCCGATCACAAATCTTTCTGAATAAACAGGAGAGCACTGCCATTTTTAGGTAGCATTTACATGCCACCGTGGAAATATTTTTTTGCGGTTTGACAGATTTTTCGGGGCATTTTGTTCACACGGAACCTTGCATTATTTTCGATCCCTGCACATTAAAGTGTCGAATCGGGTTGAAATTTTGAAGTGGCTAATTTGAAAACCATTGAACATTGCAAGTTCTTGTGTCTTTTGAAGTATTTTTTTTTTTAGAAACGCCATCTTTGGAGTACTCTTGTTGTTCCTCGATTAAGCTCCCTGAATGACCGTTTTGGTGTGATGATAATTGTTGTTTTTCATTGCAGGCCCAACTTATCCAAGTATATCAATGATGTGGCTTATGAACGTAAGAACTGAAAGCGTTTTGTTGTTTATGAACGCGGTGTCACGATGTCAGCCAAATATGGAAAATTCCGCTTTCCGCTTATAGGACGCCCCACTTATACCGGTTATCTCCCCGGTTATCCCCCCCCCCCCCCCCCCCCCATTTGTAAGTTCATCTTAAAAAAAGAAGAATATAACAGACGTAACCGTCCTCCCTCTTAAAGGCCTCCCTGGATTTCAGCCTGTTTTCTCTTCCCTAAAATCGCATTCTTCCTGGGTACGGTATCTCCATTCAAAAGCCCCTAAATCTTTCTTTGGCGATTTCTGTGGGAGAAGCTACAAGTAACTCCCCTTCTCTCTTGAGACCAGCCACCCATTATGTGGGAAGTAGATAGATATTTTAGGGCTTAGTTCAGTTCCTTGCGTATGACAAGATCTGCGTGTATTTTGTCTACAGTTGTAATAACCAAGCGCCTCCGTTCGCCCGAAAAGGATGCTGTTGTTGCACAGGTAACCTCAGGCTTTCGTTTACAGTAATGACGCTTGACCCTCGGTTCACAGGTCGCCGTGAGGACCTATGGATCGTTTCGGTTGGATTTGCTTTTCAATGTGGTTAACAAATGTTCCTTTGCTTATAGTTGAAGCAGTACGCCGAGATTCCTTTGACAAAGACCTGCTTTTGTGCTGTACTTTGTTTTCTGCTCGATGGTGAATTTCTGGGGGCTCATGCCGCAGGTACGGACTGACTCTATACACTTTTACACCTCCCCATCCCCTGTTTAGTATCACGCGTTCAATTTTGTCCAGGGTTGCGAGCAATTACAAAATTTCCAATTTTTTTTCTAATGTCCGTTAAAATCGTTACTCGTCGTTTCTGTCGTTTTCGTAGGACCCTCGCTGCGGCAAACTGCGTGTTCTTCCACTTAACGATTTTTGAGATATCAATTGACCATTGTTTCCTCTTTGCATAAACAGAGGCCTATTTATTGCATTTACAGAAGAATGGAGATTTGAGAAATAAGGTTGGTTGATATCAGAAGCCCATAACCCAGAATTGTTGATTTGGCCTTCGCCCACCAGCTTACTGTATTATCTAAATTTAGAATACGGGTCTCGCCAAATTATGGGCAATTAGATTGGTCTGATTGGTCTGTAACCAAGTAACCGAACGAGGGAATGCTTGTGCGTGATGCAAAATTATGGATCGTGCAACGAACACAACGCAACGTCCCCCCTTCCCCCTTCCCCCCTCCCCCCAGTAGCCGTCCCAAAAATAGATAATACCGCAAACTGATGAGCCCCATATACGCCTTATTCCAAAATGGCAGCCATTTTAGTATTCATTTGTTTGATTGCAAATTGGCCCTTTTGTTCTCGTTCAAGGTTAAATATGCTTTTGAATTTTACGTTTGAAAACTTGGCGAAAAGGGCCAATTTGCAAGGAAAGAAAAGAATATCTAACCGTTGGATCTCACTATATATGCTTTCTTCCGCTTTCCTTCCTGAATTCACATCTGAAACTTTGAATTTTTTATCATGCAGTTCGTGATGAAAAAGAGGGAAGACTCCCATCAACAACAACTGTTGGTAGCTTCTTTCAGTACTTCAACAAGTCGGCAGCCATTTTGATTCTTGTGTTTGTAAAATATATGAGATGCACAGGGGGCAAATTATAATGGGTTGTGACTAGAATGGATACTCCAAAATAAGGTGAAACACTCAGTTTTGTGTAGGTAGAGTACCTAACGATCTTACTACAGTTTTACTTAAGTCTAAATATGGTGTCACCAGAACAATTTATGAAAGCTAACCATTTCGAGTCGGCGCTTAGGCCTAATCACTAGAGATCAGTGCCTAACTTAGCAGTTATTCTCTGCCTAAAAAGTGTTGTTTATCTGCCAAAGCGGTTTAACACTGAGGTTGTGAGGCATTGACACGTAACTTCACCAAATGTTACACCTGTATGTGTCACGAAGTGTCACACCTAATTTTGGAGTATTCATTCTATTGTAGTCATAACCAGTTGTTACGTATGTGTACCCTGGGAATCCCACAATACCTATTAGAACAATAAAATTCAAAATGGCCGTCGTATCGTGTATGAACCCTTTTATGACAAAAATTGAAATAAGAGAGGTGCGTTTCATTGAAGAAAATCTTCTCTCTTAATAATATCTGTTGTTTTATAGGCTATCGGTTTGAGCATTGAGGCGCTTGAAGAATCCGAAGAGAAGCTTCGTGAGGGAGCTTGCGTCGCGCTTACAGTTTTACAGGTGAGCGAATTGTGCTAAGAAGTTTCCTTGACATACAAAGGGACGTTGCTTGAGAACTAGGGAAGAAACTCTCTCGTATCCTTCGACATTATGGCTTGGTAAATGTGATAAAGCGACCAACCAGGATTACTCTTCACAAACGTTAATTGATTTGTCAATTGTTAGGGACTTGTCAGACTTGTCAGGGGTGGGGATTGTTAGTGAAGCGATGAAAATAAAATGAACCTCTCAACGAAGGGGATTAAAATGTCCCGACCCTCCCATGGAACTGGTCCTAAAATTCCATGACCCTCCCCTGGATAATAAGACGTCCGAACTCTATATGCAGTGGTAAAAGGAAAATGATTCAGTTGAATTAAAACTTGTGACGAACATACAAGTGCTCTCTGTGTTGGAGAAACAAGACAAAGAGGAGCTTTTTGCTCAATGGGATGATAGCAGTTTTTACGACCAGAAACAAAGACACTCACTGCGTTCAAATTTAATCTGAATCTGACTTCTCTTCACTTGACTCTATGTTTCCTCTATAACCAGGTCTTGGTCTTCATCGCGTTCACTTGTAGAAACGGCATGTAGTAAATGGGTCCATTAAAACCTTATTGACCACCACCTCCGTGGAAATCAACCTCGCTGGGATATATTCCCAGTCCGAAAACTCCAAGGGCCAAGTTTATGAATTCGTTTCTACCTGAATTTTACAAGACAAAGTTCAAACATTGCAAGAATAACAAACAGTTTGTGAAAGAATTTCGGAACAGGGAGGAACTGTGTCACTTAACACAGCAAATTGACGAGATCGACAACCAGACAAAGTGAATAATGAACAAAGAAAATCCTGCCGCAGCAGGAGCTGTTCTTGACGAAGATCATACCTTGATTCCTAGTGATAATATTAGAATCAACAATAATTACATGCAAAAGGATAGTATGCAAATCATTGCAAGTTTAAGTCTCATTGATAACAAAATAAGAACTTTTGACTGCAAACTTTTTTGCCCCAATGGTAAACTGAAAAGTGGAGAAGAAGCTATCCACAAGTTCTTTGAAAATCAATTGGGAGAAGTTGCCCGTCTACACAAGAAAGTGAAGGAAATCAATAGTCAGTTGACAGAATTACAAGAAAAGTGCTCTCAACTGTTTAAGGGTACATGCTCAAAGCCAAAAATGAGAAAAGTAACGTTAACAGAAACAAAACAAGACGAAGGCTAAAAAAGTAAAACAAAAAGGAATTGAGGCTAACTGTGAAGTGGTAATTAAAACCATTGCACCCCAACATAATGCGGATAGTGATGCAGAGCCCACAGGCTCACTAGAACTCTATTATGAGGGAATAAGTACCCTAAAAAAGAAACAGTTGCCTTATATCCGATATGCATTTGACAAGGGACTGTTCACTGTGACTGCAAAAGACGTTATGAAGCAACATATGGCATTTACTATGAGTGAGACTGAGGATGATGATAGTGATGGTCGGCAGGACTTTGCATGATGATGATCCTGGTAGTAGCACTTCTGATTGTGATGCTGTTAAAGAGATCAGTTCTTTCGAGTGATATTTGACAGTAAATTGATGTGCAAAAGCAACACATGAGCTGCTTTATAAGTTGGGTTGTTGCATTTACACTTTCAATAGCTTGTCTTGTCAAATAATTGCATGCCTTGAGTTTTAGACGTAATTTGTTGTGTTGTAAAACATGATATTAAAGTATCCCTTTACCATCGTGGTGGCTTATTTCTTGTGACCCTCCCTCTTTTCCTGTCATTTTTTTTCATAACCCTTCCTTTGAAGGGTTCAAAAAACTGTGACCCCCCCCCGTTTTCCACCCCCCCCCCCCCCCCACCCCCTGCTAATTTCTAACAGTCCCTTACACTTTTAATTTCTCAATTGGAGCGCAGTCGCAGCGCAGTTAGTTGCAAATCAAGTCCCTCCGGTCGGTTTTGTGACACAAGACTCCGTTACTAAGCTTGGCGGGAATAGACGTAAGCAGGACCCCATGACCCGGAGCCTACAACTCTACTGTGTTCGTGTAACGGCGTTTTCACAGACCGATTTATTTTTGGATTGAATTTCCCGCGAATGAGACTCCCACAGGAGCCCGATGACCAATTACAAAAAATTAAGCTGACGTCATAGGGTCACCGAACCGGAACTGCCTTTGTTTTTTGACCTAATAGACCTTTTCGGCTTGTACATTTTGTTTTCCCAATACAGATCATGTGATAATACTCAGGAGGTTTGGTCTTTTGTTTTGTTCATTAAAATGAGGGCATGCAAGCATGAATATGCCTACATGCACTCTTCTTAATGAACAAAACAAAGGACCAAACCTCCTGAGTATTATCACATGATCTGTATTGGGAAAACAAAATGTACAAGCCGAAAAGGTCCATTCGCGGGAAGGGCTAGTCTAAAAATAAACCTACTTGTGAAAACGCCGTTTCACAGGCGCTGTTTGGAAGTTGCACGCTCCAGATGGGCTCCTGACGTAAGCGTGCTTTCTGGAGGTAATGCGGCGATTTTTTTTTTTAACATCACGCAATTTCAGATTGGAAGCCGTTCAAAGTAGTGTTGAATCATTCTTCCTTTCTGAAACTGCAACGGGTAATTCTCGTTCTGATGCTCATATTTTCTCGGATTGGTGACGAATGGACTAAGTACGTTCTCCACTTGTTTTCTGCTTGTTGCAGGCCAGAGACGCAGTCCCTCAGTTGCTGTACCTCAGTCGATGCGATGTACAGTCAGTTAAGTTTGCAGCTAGAAAGGCACTTTCGTCTTTAGGTAAGATTTATTTTATCTGTTGTCTTTCAGCACTGTCTTGTTTTACCGACGGTGGAAGGGTTTCTCTCTTTTCGCGTTGAAGCAATATCCGGCATTTTCCAAATAACCATTTAGAAATTTCTTGTCTTCCATCTGTGATCCAGAATTCATGTCTTTCTAGCTGTTCGTTTTAGAGAAGACTGTTGTAGATGTGTGAACTTCAAAATTATTTCGTTAGTCTGAGCTTCAAGCTTATGCTCTGCATGGATCAGTCAAATGAATGCTTCGTACCTAGAAAAGCGGGGACATTTCGTAAACAATAAGTATTGTTAAAGGGTATTGCACAGACCATATTTGGTCATTTCTAGCTAATGTAATGAGCGGTTTAGACAATAACCTACTAGGTGCCCAAGGGAGATTTAGAATTTACATTTCTACACGAACGGGAAATTGAAATCTTCGGTAGAACTGACTTTTTGACTGAAATTGCCTGCGGGGTGGTGTAACAGTTACATTTGACAGGGCACAAGCGGCCACTCAGGGTGGGTGGTGTATAGGACACCGACACCGATTCTCCCCGAAAATAGTGCCATTTATACACAACACTCAGGCCGAAAGAAAATTCAGTTAGCTCAATAAACTCAAAGAACAGTTGGAAACTATTTTCGCCTTGACAGTCTTACAAATGATTGTTCACTATTTGCCTTTTTGCAGGCGAGGAAGGTAAAGATGCCTTAAGAAAATCAACCTTGTCATCAAGTGAAATTGCGGGGCTGACGTTTTAAACGGCATCCTTGCCCAGTACTCTCAGGACTGAAGACTGATGAGCCAGAATTTCAAAGCACTTACTGCTACAGCAGCTGAGAAAGGACGTTGAGGAAGGCCATCAAAATGTGCCACAAACACATGCAACTTTATCCCGATAGTGATAACCTATATTCCCGTATTCAGTAAAATATGTTGTACATACTCAGCAAAACTGACCGGCGGCCAGACCGGGCTTTTGGAAGGAGTAACTCTACAACGCCTTTAAATTAACACACTCCGAGGTTGATATATATACTCCTCCTCCGGAAGAATGCGAGGGATTCAATGTAACGTCATTCTGTCCTGCCGTAACGGATCGTGACTTCATCGTGGCTCAATCTGGTTGTAACCGTTGCCGTTGGTTGTTAAAGTTGCATGATGTTAAAGTAAGTTTGGGTGAATTACCAAACACGATTTTTCCAAAGAGAGCTGATGAGCGGGGTTATTCGCTCTGCTTGTCTTTCCTCATTTTGGCATGATTCGGACGCGAACGCGAGTTTAAGTGCTTTTGGGGTAAAGAATTGATCGTAGGAGAGCTAAAAAATTGGCATTGGGTAGTTGAAGCAGCTCAACGCCAACGTAAACGTATACTTAAAAATAATTAATTAACTTCGTTTTTATAGACTCTTCTGTGATCTGTTTCACAATACGGGCGAAGTTCTAGTGATAACAGTGGTCCTGGTGCAAAATAGAGATTGGATTATTCACTGTTGTTTCGCGAAGTTTGTCATATCTTATCTTACATTAGTATGTACTAAAACAGTGGATAGATTTGAATGCGCGCTCTGATTGGCTACGCAAACTCCGAAGATCCTTTGCTATTCACCTCGGAGCAACTCGCGCGGGATTTGCGCCCGAAAATTCGGTGATGTAGCAGCTGATCCAAAGATAACTCGCCATTGGTTTGCAACCCAGACCACCAAACAATAGCTAAAACAATAGAAAGAATGTCATATCATTGTTTCCTGCAAGGGTTGCGAACCAATGGCGAATAATCTTTGGATCAGCTGCTACACTACTGGAAAATACTGTAATCGTTTCAGGAAAACATGAGTTAAAATCATCTTTTTGTGCTATGTTATCTCACTGTTTTAGTATACAACTATTCACCTCAGTGTCGGTTGATAGTGGTGGATATTATAGGGTCCTTACGTACGCAAGGACGACAACCACGCCAACGAGAACGTTGTCTAAAAGTATTATTTCCCGTTATTTTAATAATTTCGTGATAACTCAAGTCGTTCGGAGTGGAAATAAAATTGGCATGAACGGTGTGATTGTTTGGGAAGAAAATTAAAAATATTTCGTCAGGTCACGTCGTCGTTGTCCTATCGTAAGCTATACTTACAGTAGTATTTACCACTAGCCACCTCCACTTCATTGAATGGTTGTTAATTATCATTGTAGACTGTGGCTAAAAAGTTCTAAAATCAATGCTGCAAGTGCAGCACGCTTATTTTTCCACATTTATAATTATTGTTATTGAAAATTATCTATTATGTATGTTGTGTTCTATGTTTTTTTGCGGCGTCGTGGTTGACGTGAGCTTTGTCCCATTCAGTCAACGTGAAGAATGAGTGGTGTAGCAGCTCTCGTAACCTGCTATTGTTTCGTATTGTAAGCAGCTTCTATTGTTTTTAAGACTATGTCATTGTTTCAATTGGTTAGTCTTGGTTTTTTGGCGAGGGTAGCGAGCCAATTATGTTATACGTTACGCGAGCTGCTACTTAAGAATCGGTGATTTTATCTTCTGAATAATAAAGCAGTTGATAGACTGCGACGTTTCTGTAACCAGTAAAGTATGTTATAACGTCTGCATCCTCCGCATCCTCCGAATTCCCTTAATTCAGTTTTTAGAAGTGTTGAGACACGTTTAATACGTCAAAGAGGATAATCCATGTTTATAAAGAGTCTTAAAGCGATCGGGGTGACATCATTGAAAACGTAAAGATTAAAAATCCAAATTAATCAAAATCGCTTTTGTCTTTTCTCTGCTCTGAAAAGCAGAGGGTAAATTCGACGAACCTTTCGAGTGTCATAATTCCCTCAGTATCTTCAAAAGGAAGAGGTTTTAAGCCACCGATTTTCACGATCGTTTGTTACTTTTCTTATCTTTAAATCAGTTTTTAAAGCAAAACTATGGCAGATTCACAGATGGCTTTTTGGGCGCGAACGTTATGAGGACTTTCCGCGAGAAACGGGACCTTTGCCTGTGATGTTTTTCGCAGGCAGATTTTTGTTGTTATTCGGCGCAAAAAGTGCAAAAAACATTCAGGGTTCGTGAACTTTCCATTCTTTACATTTCTCATTATGTCACCCACGTTTATGTATTATTGAATGACCCCTGTTATATAGAAGTTAAGTGTGGGTTAGTATTGTTTGGCAAAATGAGTATAAATTAAGTTCGAAAAACAGTTAAAGAATGGGTTGGGGACAGGAGCCCCCCAAGCGTAATAATAACAGAGTATTGAAATTTATATTGTTTAATAATTATTATATTATTTCTAATATAAACCAAATGTTTGTATATGATTAAGGCTAGTCAGGCTTTGGAATTTTGACATATATTACAAGCGATGACTAGCACTGTCTTTTTTCTTCTTCTTCTTCTTTGTTTTTTCAAGCGCACACTGAGGGTGTCAACTTTGAACAGTGTGTGTTAAACAATGTTTAACGGTGCGGTACAATGAGTGCAGCATCAAACCTATCTTACGGTCTTTCTGAAGTCTTTACAGTGCAACGCGCCTTACCGTGGCCACACCCAACAAACTTTCACTTTTGACAATTACGTGTAACTGCGTCAACTCAACAACCCATGCAACGGTTTTCAACTTAACAACTGTGCGAACTTTGCAAGGAGGTGTGACTGTCAATCAAATTCACACACCCTGATTGGCGGACAATTTGTAAAAAACTTTGTTAGGTGGCCACGGTAAGGCGCGTCGCACTGTAAGAGCAAAGATTAAGAACATGACCTGGAGAATATCTGCAAATTTGGGAAGAAACCAGGTTCAGGAAGTTGTCTTGTTGTTCTGAAGTATCTACCACTAACGGTAAAACAATCAAATCTGGGTTGATAAAACTATTCATCATGATTGTTATGCGAAATAGAAAAAGCCAAACCAGCGCACATACCGTAATCTGCTAGCGTCTTGCAGATCGAAACACAAGACTGAGTCAAATAACTGACGTGCTCTCAGCGGACAAATCTCCATATTCTGCGCAAGTGAAGCCCAGCGGCCACTTAGTGTACGGTCGAGTGACATCAGTAAAGAAGAGTTTGACACCACAGCATTCCTATTTAAAGGAGAGTATCACGGTATTGCGCATGTTCTGTTAGCTAATCGGAAGCGACGTTATAATCTGTGCGGGAAATTTACACGTACGCGTGAAAATTTCGCCCAGCCCTTAGGCCAGGTGATCTGGTAACGTAATTCGGAGGACTGGGGAGAAAAATTTTAACGCCGTATCCCACAACCGTGCGCGGCCTTATTTTAGAATTCAACATGGCAGAGGCGAGGGTAGATCTTGTCAGGTCTACTTGAATGTTCATTCAATAACAAGAAATGTGGTAGACACGTAATGATCTGTTGAGTTTTGGCGATGGCAATACTGCAGGGAGTTTGGAAACAACACCTAAGGCCGCGCGCGGTTGTGGGATACGGCGTTAAAATTCTTCTTCCCAGTCCTCCAAATTACGTCACCAGATCACCTGGTAGCTAATTGGTGATTTTTAGTAACCGAGAAATTTTACGCCTACATGTAAATTACAACGTCGCTTCCGATTGGCTCTAGCCTGTGTACAGACCGCCCCTCCCCTCAAAAAAAAATCGGAGAGGAACGGTCTGTGATTTACCGTTAGTAATAGTGTTCCGGAATAATTTTGCACACATTATTTAGTAATCTACGCTGACCAAAATTTGCGTGGCTCAAAATGGTGGTTAATGAGGTAGATTTCAAACGTGCATCGAAGGGCGTCTCCGATAGTTTTAAGATACCTTGGCTTTATAGCATAGAAGCACTCTTTAAAGGAGAGGATGTATTTGCAAGTCTTCCAACCAGGTACGGCTCTGATCTTCAAAACAGCACAGATCGTTGCCGATGAGCTGTTATTTTCCTCGGTGTGTACATTCTCAAATCTTCCATGGCATCACGCTTTGTAGATTGTACTTGAGAATGGTTTTCGAGTGGACAATCTTTTGAATAGTGCTATATTCACCTCGTGAAGAGCGCTTTCGTTTCTTTTGCGCTGACAATTCCTACAAATGTACGTCGAATCGATTTCCACTTTACACTCCATAGATAACAATTCCGCTCGTACTTTAAAAGAAAAACCTCTTTGACAATCAAAAAGATTTTTATTCGTATTTTGTACCGTGCTCAAAGTACACACGAACGAACTCATCGTAAAATCTCTCACGGTGTTGATGTGGAGAAATAAAAATAAAAGCCAATCAAAACTCGTTGTTTCAATGATGTAATGATCGATGGGTAATAACCAATCAAATCATTTTCCACACATTCCAGGAAAAATCACGTGGTATGGAACACGATTATCAACGGTAAATCACAGACCGTTCCTCTCCGATTTTTTTTTTGAGGGGAGGGGCGGGCTGTACACAGGCTAGATTGGCTCGTAAATGTTGACATTCGTTATGGCTGGAACATGTGCAATATATCGTGAAACTCTACCTTTAATTATTGTGTCGATAAACGTTGAATATCACTCAGAGAATAGTATGTGCAACGAGCCGGTCTAAGTTAAAACCTTCAAAATGTCAAAAAGCCCTCAAGTAAAAAGGTAAAAAGACGCAAACGTCATAAAATCCTTCTCGCAAGCAAACGAGGAAACAATGTTGCGGAAGAAAATGTTTGCCCGTTTGTAGCCCCAGGAAACATTAATGTTTCTGATATTTTTCAGAAACATTTTCTTCCCTCAGCAAATATTTCCTCCTTTGCGCGCATGAACTCGGAAATGGCCTATTCGCATAATTAATGAACAGCTTATTAACACCAAGTAAGTGCGCCTTGCTTTTACTCATGCGTCGCTAGCAAGAGAGGATGAAGGGAGAAAAGACATCCCCATTCCCCATGCTGTGAAAGTTATTTTGGTCTCGTGCCCATAGCCGCGCAGCCAATGATAACCAATCAGGTGTCTTCCTTAAATTAGCCGCGCATAACTGACCCGACGGGCTTAAAGGGGCTATGTCACGAAAAATGAAACATTGTAATAACCACTTAAAACTGTTGAACAACATACAAGAAATGCAGTAAAAGGAAAGAGAAGCATGGGTGGACACAACTGGACAAGATTGAAACGGATTGCATTTGGGTAATCTTGAAAAAAGTTGGCCCGACGTTTTTTTAAGTTTATGGCAAATCGCCTGGATAAAGATAGCGTTTTCTTATAATCATCTTGCTTGTGAAGTAAGGATAATTTTATCAGTAAATGAACTCCACGTTACCATTTTTAAGTGTTAAACTCCTGATTTACTTAAGATTTCCCCTAAACACCCTAAAATAACGTGACATAGCACCCGTAAATTAGATTTAAAAAAATTCATTATCATTGGAAGAGGTTGATATATGGTGGGTGTGTTCTCTCCCTTCCTTACTCGATCCAAAGATTATTATTTTTTTTTACAGAAGAGCACTTTTTTCATTATTATCAGGATCAGAGACATCATTCTTATCAAAGACTTGACGCTTTTCACCATCTTCTTGCATTTGAGACTCCAAATCTTCCATCGTTGGCTGATTGAAAGTTTCTGGCAAGGTCATCCCAACAATAGCACCTGCCACAGCGAGTCCGGCCATGATCCCATACGGCAGGAAACGGTGAATTGTCAACTGTTGGAAAAAAAGGTTTATCTGCTGAATACCCTGCAACATACTCGCATGAGAATAACATTTATTGAGAGTTTTCACATGACGTCACGGCCGCGGCAATGTTGGTGTTTTGAAGGAAACCTCCACTAAAACAAGGATACAATTTCCAAATATTTAACATAGTGTTTACAATCAAAATTGTTCAAACGTTTTCCAATGGAATCCTTTGTATCCGAAATAAATGAATTTCAAAAACGCCAAGAGAAAATGAGGGGACAGAGAGGGAGGCTCAAGGCGTTGGCCGGGATATTTTATGTCCACGAAAGTTATTTTTAGACGAGTGGAAGTCTTTGTTCTAGCGGAAGTCTGTCTTCTGAGACGTCCGCATGCAGTCTTGCTTCGCTCTCAGGTTCTTAGTGAAAAGAGAAAATGATGGCGCACGTGGAAGGCTGATGAATATATATTTTCTTTCAAACATCGGACCGAGGTTGGCCTGCATGCGGACGTCTCGGAAGACTTCCGCTCGTCTAAAAATAACTTTCGTGGACATGACATATCCCAAGGGCTGGGCCGGGAGCCTCCTTCTCTGTCCCCTCATTTTCTCTTGAAAACGCTTGTTTTGGTTTTCAAATTTCCTGGGCGCCGCCATCTTGAATAATTGTGACGTGTTATGGTTATGGTCTTTTGTATTTGCACAAAGAGCTTTTGTTTTAAAACAATAGGGCAACCATGACACGTCACAATTATTCAAGATGGCGGCGCCCGGGAAATTTGAAAACCAAACCAACCGTTTTTAAAATTTAATTATTTCGGATACAAACGTTCCCATTGGAAAACATTCGAACAATTTTGATTGCGAGCATTATGTTAACTATTTTAAAGATATATTCCTGTTTTAGTGGAGGTTCTCTTTAATAAAAAAGAAATGGCGGCCATGATGGTGTACCATACTAATCCTCCGGGAATACAACTCTATATTTATGCAAATACTTTCTTTTGTTTCAGTAATCCAATAAGGCAGCTGCTCGTGAATGAAAACGCTCTATTGTCTTGAAATGAATGACTGACACGGGAATAGACTTAATCATATCAGCTAACTCAATGTTGTACCCACTTTAAACCCTTTGGGAATAAAACGTTTTGTTCCAGGTATATCCATATCATTGAAATATGGATGCTACATTATCATGCAAATACAATACACAAAGAATCTTAATCCCGGGAGATTAAATCAAAGTACTCCGAACACTCGGATTTTTCCGAGTATCCGCGAATTACAGTGGAGAAAACGACATCTCTTCATCTATTGATAAGTTCTTCAAAGAACCCCGCCGAATGCTAATTGGGTGACAGGGCGTTCAGTACTCATTTCAAAGAGCAAATACTGAAAAGAAAAACTGGTATCTGAATACATCAATTTGGTTTATTTTTTTTAACAGCAAAGAATTCTCTTTCTTCACATTATCTAGAATAAACCAGGTAAAGGAAATATCACTCTTCCTCCCGCATGAAAACTGCGTCGTGTTTCCAAAAGTTTCTTTCTCCCTTTCAGACTAAGAGCCTGGCCAAACGGGAAAGAAACATTTTTTCGTGACCAACCATTTTACCGTTTGGCTGCCTTGTTTGGTGCTGTTTGATCTTGAAGGTCATCAAACATTTGATCAAACAGTTTAAAATATTTCTTTGGTTCTCGTGTTTGATCGGCGAAGTTTTGTTCGTTTGCCCAGCCGTATGAAACATGTTTGGCGCGTGCATGCGTACCACGCTTGCTCAGCCGCTCCTATCCTCGTGTTTTTTTTTTTGTTGTAATTGTGGCCCATAGTTTTTCGCTTGTGGAGTTTGATATGAGTTAGATCGAAGATGTTTTAACCGTTTGGCCACTCTCTTCAAAATCAGCATGTTTGGTCACCAAACAATGTTTGATGTTGTTTAAACGCCACAGCATTTCCCGTTTGTCCAGCCCTAACGTTTGCCCACAAGTGGCAAAGGCTAATCTTTTTGGGTGGTAGGGGAAAATGGATTCCAAAACAACGTTCATTTGAATAACACACATTTTTTTTTCCAGGTCGCGGTTTGTCTGCGCATACGTAAGAATTTTTTGTCTCGTAGAGAAGGCAGCCCAATTCCCTCGTTTTCATTCAGAAGCAGTCGCAATGACAACTAAGCCAAGGAAGACTTCGTGACAGATTAATGGAGAAAATATGTATCAAAAATTTTGTGCGTGACCGGAGAGTGTATCCGGTTATCGTATGACTCCGTAACACATCTTACTGGGCAAATTACATAATTTGAAAATTTCGGACTTAAACCCCATAATAGACCTTTTTACCGATACGGCGGCCATTTTGATTTCTATTGTTTCGAAAGACATTATGAGATGCCCAGGGGGCAAATTAATATGTATTTGGCTCCTCGGCATCCCATAATGGCTATTGGTTCACGGAATGTGGACTTGGGACCACGGAATTGACACTAGATATTGACCACGATGGTGTAACATAAAAAAATAATAAAATAAAATCGGCTCCTGTTCATCTTTGTTTTGCAAGCAAGCAAGGGATATTTCTAAACATCAAACGGTTTAAAAACGCTACACTGAAAGGAATATTGTCTTAAACGTTAGTGGGCGCTTGTTTCAAGTAACTAGAAGCTACACATTTCTTTTAAAGCTTCTCATCGAGCCCTTAAGTGTGTTTTCTTTGATTGGTCAGCAAAAATGAGACAAAGGAACTTGAATTAACAAACTAATTTTACTTTATTTTACCCAAGCCTCGATGAAAATTTGAATATTGATACGTTGTAATTTGTCTATTCCTTAAGAATACTTTTTGAGCTTTTATAGATATATAAAGGCGATTTATTGTCTAGCATGACAAAAAATCAACCTGGGGGAATCGAATTCTAACAAAGGTACCATGGTATTCAGCGGTTACGTCTACTCCAATTAACATTTGCTTACCAAGTAAGGAGCGTAAACTGAGGCGAAAGCGCTTACACGTGCCACGGCGGTTGACGTACCCAGTCCGACGTTCCTAAGAGAAATAAAAGAGTTGCTTAGTTTGATACATCGGCTTTATATTCAATTGACTTCAATAAAACCAACACTCAATCAGTTCGGCAATCACAGCAGGTGCAGACAAATGGAGCATCAAAACCGGTACAAAGCAAACAGATGCAGCTGGCGTCAGGAACACAGGACAGTGCGCAATTACATGAAATAAATAAACATTTAAACTGCAGGTTATAGACGAAAGATAGAAGTGATCCTCTCACTTATCTGGACAATTTAAGCAATTGTCTCTTATAGAAACCTGAAAATTCACGGGGCCTCGACGGGATTCGAAAACATGATCTTTGCGATGCCGGTGCAATGCTCTACCAACTGAAATATGAAGCCACTGCAAATGTTCATTATATTCATTAATCTCAAGAGGCACAAAGACTCTCTGATGTTTACCGTAAAGTTGTTGGGAACAGCTCTGCAGAGAAAATGTACACCATAAGAAACGCAGCGTCTCCACCAAGGTTAGCGACAAACAGATACAAGAAGATTTCTCCAATCCTGTAACCTGACAGAACGAAAAAAAGGAACATTTTTTTAAAAATTGAAAGGCAGCTGATCTAGAGAAGATATCGAACGCTACGGCAACGGTTGAAAATATATGGTTTGCAAGGGTTAGGTAAAGGCGTAGAAAGAGAGAAAGAGAGATGGGCTGTAAAACAGTTTTAACCTCAGTTCCTCTGCTGTGCATGAGTTTCAATCTACAATTTTTATTTGGTGATTTACCTCAGTTGGTTTTATCTCCCAGGGTTTTAGTTCCCAGGGTCTTTCAAACCGAGGCTTAGTGTCTGGCGTTATCTTCT
>NC_090892.1:21093550-21096050 GCF_036669925.1 Montipora capricornis | reverse complement strand
TTTTGGTCCAATGCTTCTGTTTTCCGAAGGGGTATGGTCACCCATCCAGATACTAACCCCGTCGGATTTGGGGAAGCTTAACTTTAGTAAATGTTAGTATTACAAAGCTGCTCAGAGGGCACGCTTCAACTTGTGGTGAAAGAAGTTGTGAAGGAGCTTGAAAATTATCAACATGTTAGCCCAGAAGCCAATGTTTCTCACTTCCCATTTATTTCCTTCAATCTTTCTGGGTTCAGTACTTCGCTAGTAACCACATGTCTGCTCCAGCTATTTACCCAAGACTTCTACCATGGCACTACAATGATAGACACTACCAAAACAATATCGTGCACTGTTAGAACTACATATTACGCAAGGACAACTTGAAACTCCTGGAAGACAACACACAACTCAGTTGACATTTTATATGGAATAAATCGCTTTGTTACGTCACTGCCACACGTAAGCAATGCGTGTTTATTTTTTCTAAAGAGGACAGGAATTTCTTCTTTCTGACAAATGATTAATTAATAGGCCGGTAGGCAGGTTTTTAACCTCAGAAAAGGATCTGTTTTGTCGTACGAACATGTGAGGACCTGTGAGCCAAAGGGCCTCTGCTGGTATGACTTCTGGGTGACCCCTTAAATGGTCTTAATGACCCCCCAACTTGAAAAAAATTGTTTGGAATGCTGCACGCACCACAGGCAACCCAGTGTACCCTCACGGAGGGTCTAGTTTTCGATATAGAAAATAATAAAAAAAGGGAGTTGTGCAGAATGCCACCTTAAGTTGCCGTACAGTTCATTTTCATCATTTAATGAATACATTTAAGGGACATTATAGAATAGACCTTTTCACGGTTTCTGACGCAATCTTGGTTGATGAGCAAAGGCGGTTTCAATTACAATGAAAGTATGGGGATTTTGGCCGAATCCAAACCTCTATAACTCCGCTGCAAAAAGGCAGATTTCAAAAATTTAAAAATAGTTTTAGTCGTTGTAGTAATATCATTCACTCAACGGAAAATTAGATCAATACCAAAGGTACAAAGTCTGAAAAGTGGATATGAGAAACCTCCTCATGTCACTTCAAATTTCGCGGGAATTTGCATAATTTTGTTTACAAGGGTTTTTACGAAATTGACGTCAAATTTCGTTATGGTCGTTATAGCTTGATTCTGATCGTCATACTTCAGAAAATAATCTCAACAGAAGTGCTTTTTGAGAGGTATTCTCGCTATCCACAATCGTCAGAATAGTCCAAATAATGGTTCAAAGTCGACAAAAATTCCATACGCTGTAATTTAAGGACGTTTGCGCCAATTGTTTCTGCGCATCCTTACTGCGCACGCAAATGCACACGCCACGTCATACACGAGCGCGCGCGCTAAGTAATAAAATGAGAAATGGTAGGGCAAAAGGCCATTGCTATAGCTTTGCCTGGATTTAACGGTCTTGGACGTTCGGTGACCCCAATTTTTCTTTCCAGAAACGGATTTTATTTACAATTATCTCCACGTTGTCCAAAAATGAACAAAAAATCAATGTGGGAAGTTAAAAAAATTTCAAGATTTCTGCTCACGGGACATCAAATCCTGCCATCTTGCGGCGCCAAGGCGCGTGAAACTGTGGTCGCTAAATGCGAACTTGATCTTTAAGGAACCTCACCAGTTCACTAAATTCACTTAATAAGTCCACTTAAACAATATTTGGCAGAGAAGATTTCACTTCAAAGATTTAATTGCAATATATTTGGGTTTACAGACACTGGCCTTATTCGCTAACGAAGCCCGATTTTGTCACATTTTGGGTGTTTTTCCGGGCATGTTCTCTCCAAAACGAAGTCGGTGACCCCCCATTTTTTTTACATTTCTGACATAACTAACTCATCGTCTTACAGTGGTAAAAGTTTCAGTAAAAAATCAATGTTAAAAAATTTTCGCGCGAACGTCCTTAAGCCGTGTTTGCCCCCCAATTACCCTGCGAGCAGTTGGTTTCTTCTACACTTCCCGAGAGAGAAACCGTTTGATTTTCCATCGAGCATGAGCGAAATACTTCACACCCCACGTGATGTATTTGGCAATAAAAAAAAAAAAACAACAACAACAACAACAGGTATTGGAAAGGATAAAGAAAAGGATTTTGGTTCATTGGATGGAATTTCAAGCCTTAAAATCGCTGAAAAGGTAAAAATATTTTCGTAGCGTTATATTTGCATAAAATTTGCCTCGTGATCTTGTCATCGCACAGAATTGTGTATTCGTTTTTTTTACTCAAAATCTTACATATTTACTTTGATTACATGTCCAGCGAATCATATTATCCTTTGGGATGAATTTTCCGTCGAAAAATAGGAAATTTGGGGGGTTTTTGGCCGACAGAGGTTAATTATTCGTAATGTCATCGGTCTCTTTGCCGTAGTGAGGGGTCACAAATTTGACTTTTATATCGAATTATCATACTACACATTGATCGCCATTCCGATTACTCAAAAAAATTCGAATATATTCTTGCCTGATAAA
>NC_090892.1:21083550-21088550 GCF_036669925.1 Montipora capricornis | reverse complement strand
ATATTGACAAATACGGTGAGAATGATTTGGAACCGCCCATAGCTGCCAATCTTTAGCAAAACTTCGTCTGTGGTTAGTTGCTGATTCATTGCTGCAAGAAAACTATTCATTTTAGATTCCACTCAAAGTTGTTCGACACAGAAGGGCTGGCACTGTGAGGGAGAGGGGAGAAAAAAAACAGGCCTTGTCATTTGAATTTTAATTAGCTCATCTAAGTGATCTACGATTTTGGACAACACTCGCTGAAGAAAAAAAATGTGACACATTACTGTAAAATTTTCATTCTCTAATCTGTCTGTGATAAAAGATTGAAATCTCCCTACTTCCCCAAACCCCTAATCCAATGTTGCTTAGAAACGACCAAAGGCTTGCAAGGTATTTTGCACCATATTATCAACATTGGTGTAGGGGAAAGGGGGTGGAGTGTGGACCAATATAGTATAATATCCTCACTGCATACTCATTACCCCATCGCAAAAGGTTAAGTTATGGGAAGAGTTCGCGACTGCTGAGGCAATAGGCATGCAACGAGGATAAACGTAGAGTGCTGTCAACCGCCACCAGGGTGGGCGGGTCGCGAAAGTTGGCCGTCGTCCCGGAGTACGGTTAAAATGACCACTTTTCAGGCGGGGCGACAAATATATACTCTAAGACCGCAAAGCATCATCACCGTAATAAGCATGCTCGGAAACGGGGAATTCGAACGCATGATGAAAACTTCTGCCATGAGCTAATTAATTATGCAGTGAGAATAGTTTGTGAGTGCATGTGAAACTGAATGATGTTTGAGCATGATTTTTTCCCACGAGTTTTCTGCGAAATCCAATCGAACAATCTTTCACATTATGCGCCCATTCTCCTTCCTTCTAAAGCATTGGCGGGTTACTTTACTGCTTGCACTACACACGGAAAACACAAAATGACATTGTTGAATGCCGGAAACGAGGTAGGGTTATTAGAGCTAAGCGTATCAGATGGATGAAACAAATTTTCTTGACATAAGGCAAACTCGATAGCAGGACCTGACCTTGGAAGGCCAAACATCCACCTATGTCCACGATTGAAATAGTTAACACAAAATTGGCCAGCAAAGAAATATTGCAAAAGTCGCAAGGGTTTCGTGTGCAACAGGTACCGTGTACAAGAACAGCAAATACTTGAAGAATAACAAAATTATGGCAATTACTGCAAATAATCAGTTGGTAAATGATCAAATGATCAGATAGCCAATCAAATGCTAGCCCTGGATGGGGAATTTTGCGTGATTACGTTATACGCGTGTATTGTTTCTTCTTAACCCTTATCATGCTGAAATACAGACTAGAAAACAATCCCCGAAACTGGCTTTTTTTCAAAGTAAACATGACTATGCAGGGCTCGAAATTGCGACCAATACGGTCGCATTTGCGACTAAATTTTTCCCTTTGCGACTAAAATATCTGGAGAAGTCGCAAATTTGCGACTTGTTGTCACCTTCGTTCTTTCGAAACAAAAGGGTTAGCAGTTGCCACTTTGCTGCTACTTTTGCTAAAATAAACAAATAAATAAATAAATAAATGACAAAATTATTTTGTTTCTTGCTGTGAATTTTCTCTGAAGGTAGCGTAATTGTATAGTAATTTAGCTGCGATGTTACGTACACAGCTCCATTCCTTCGATCATTCGCCATTTTCAGCAGTTTTTTTACACACAAGTACTGCGGGCTCATATTTTTCTGCTAAACCGCTGACAACACAATGCAGCGCGACGATTTTGCGACTAAAATTTGCGAAATTGCGACTAAATTTTCGTATCTTATCGCAAAATGCGACTGGATTTTTTCGTTAATTTCGAGCCCTGCTATGAGACAAAAAAATGTTCATCAGCGGTGTAGCATCACTTGTGCAGCAATACCATACACCCTATATATCAAATTAAAGCTTAATAAATGCTCTATCTAACTGTGCAAATATGAGAATTCCTTGGGTACATTTTTCTAAAAATTCTGAGCATACAAATAAAGTATTTTTGATAAAACAGTTAAAATCACACTTCGAAAAAAATGATCTGACATATTTCTTCCAAAAATATCCTGTAATTCAAGTCAGAATGATAAATTAAGTCATGCCACTCCATCAGAGTACTAAAACAACTATTACCAGGATATCCTAGGACTTAACAATCATTTTTGTGGATGAAAGAAAGGTATGTATCTATGACTCTGATGTCACACATATCTGCATAATGGTACTGCACCACTGTAAATGTTGTTTACATCAAGTTACTGACTACATGTATTATTTACAAATACTTAATCTAGTAAGCATCAAGTAAAATTCTTTGAAAAAAAGAAAAACAGCAGACTATATGAGTATATTACTAAATAATTCAAATCAATTAACAAATTAATGATCGGTGTCATCATTATTATTTGTATCACGCCTCCGAACATAGGCAGCAACATAGTCCTGAACAGTGTGGTACAAACAATGCCCTGCATTCAGATATAGCTGCATAAGCCTCATCACAAGATCATAGGTTTTACCCTTAGCACTGGGTGGATCTTGATTTCCACCTGTGTAAATCTCAAACTTGCCACAGTAGCCATTACTAGAATCACACAACTGATATGATTTGACACCATACTTGTCAGGCTTGTCTGGATTGTACACTTTAAAGTGTACCTTCCCTCTAAAGGGAATCATTCCCTCAGCAATACATATCTCTCTACCTGGCGTCCAGACGTTTGAAATATTGTCGGTGACGACATTGTAGACAGCCCCAAGTTTGTTGACCGGGTTGTAACCTGCATGTCCCCTGGCAACATAATTGTCATTGTCACACAAGTGAAAAAATGTTAAAATGTTCAAAAATTTATCCCTTGACATTAACTGTGGGAAAAATGGAGTCGATAAGACCTCATCGGTGGATCAGTAATCCTGGATATTCTCCTCATTCACAAGGCCCATAGCGATGATCACAGCCAGAAAAGCTTTGATGTCGCCAGCTGTCACGCCATCCTCAGGCCAAGTCTTGAATCGCGAGTTTAATGGCAAACGACCTCTTTCTCGCAGAGAAGCAATGGTTTCTCTGGCATATTTATTGGTCTGTCTTGTGATGTATTCAAGTAGGTGTTCGGGAAAGAGTAAATAAAAGTAATCGATAAAAGAAAGACTGTCTGGTAGGTCCGCGTTCAAACTTCGATCAGCTGTGAAGTCGAGTGCTGTTGGTTCGATGGAACCAACAACCCAGTTTTCTTCTTCATTTTCATTCTCAATATCACTTTCTTCCTCGCTCACATCGCTTTCCCCTTCCTCACTTACAGCATCACTCGTGCTTTGATCTCCATCGCTATCTTCTCCGCCGAAAACTTCATCAAATAGTCGCTTCATCAACAAACACAATGTTAGCCGCCATCTTGTTTTTTTCTCAACCCACGAGGCAGGCTGAAAATAGAACTTTTTTTAATCTTGACTTAAAGAGTAGCATTTGGGGGACACTTTGTGACATAAATTGTCTGTATTCTGAGACACAAGTGATGTTGAAGTTGGCGAGAAGAGCAAGGGGACACTTCGTGACGCTTATTGAAATCCGCGTGCATCTAATTAGGGTCAAACCTGGACATATCTCCCAAAGTCAGTAGATGATTTGTTCCCTGAAGCTAAGAAAACTTTTTTGGAAAAAAAAAAAGTTTGGCTGTGTGGCCCTCATAAGCAGTTTAAGGTGCTGTGGTGCATGTTATGTAAGGTTCACAGGCTGTCACCCAGTGTAAATAAAAGTGTTCCACAGCCCCTGTCTGCAAACAATTCTATTCAAAATCAAGTTGGTTTTGCCCCAGTGTCATATGAACTGACGTCAAAGCGAACTCAGCGGAGGATTTGAAACAAACTTTAAAACTGCACAAGGTAAAAAGTGGCTGAACTTAAAACAGAAGTTGAAAACATGGGTGCCTCAAATGAACAGATCTGCCAGGAAATTCTTGAAGGCCAATTTGATGGGGTAAACTTTCCTTCTTTTAACTCACATGGTAAAATTCTACCATACATATTCTACCTTACTAGTTGGTTTTTCAGTTTATTAGGATTGGTAACGAAAAGATGAACACAATTCAAGGATCTCCCATGCATGCGAAACTGAAAACATGGCATACTGTCATGCTTGTACAACAGGGTAAAAGTTACTACTGGTAACCCTGCAAAATACAGTAAAGACCCACACATAAGAACCTAGAATTTTCGAGGTCAGGCTGAGCAGGTTCTAATATTTTAGGCTATTTTTTCATAATTCAGGCTGATTACATGTAGTTTCTTAATAGGTTCTTATTTCTCAGAGGAACAACAATAAATTTCTATATTTTATTCATAAGATATGTAGACAGTATTGCACTGTAGCTTTATGGAAAACATAATTCTAGAGAAAATCCAATAAAATGCCAATCAAAGAAAACATATACACAATAGACCTAATCGGCTAACTCAATGTTGTACCCAATTCAAATCTCCCGAGATTAAGATTCTTTGTGTATTGTATTTGCATTATAATGTACCATTCATATTTAAATGATATGGAAATACCTGAAACAAAACGTTTTTTTCCCAAAGGGTTGAATTGGGTACAACATTGAGTTAGCCGATTAGGTCTATAACAGGAGTTTTCTTGCGGGTGATTTTTTTGTAAAAGTACCTCTTTTTCTTTGCCAGGCTCTGCAGGTTCTTATATTTTTGGGTATTTTTAAAATGCCAAATTTCAGCCTGTACTAGGTTCTTATATGTGAGTTTGTACTGTATGCATTATTCCCTAAAATAGAAAACTAATCCAGGCTATAAAGAGTACTCTTTTTGCATTCTAATAATCAGATCAGAGTCAGTAATTATTACTGACTAATTCAACGTCAGGACATTTTTCCTTTACCTTTGATAATAAAAAAATAAGATCACAATATTTTTCACCTCTATCAGTACTTTGCACGCATACTGGCTTTAGCAATGTTTTGGAAACATGATTGTAAACATGCGAACCTC
>NC_090892.1:21068550-21073550 GCF_036669925.1 Montipora capricornis | reverse complement strand
TCTAGTATTATGCAAAGCTTGAGCTACATTTTTCTATTGTTTTGGCGGCAACGTGGCCTTCTTATCACGTGAGTGCGATCAAATAATATACGGCAGCGATGTCGAAGAAATGGGGACCTCGAAATTTAATTGTGCACTATGGTAAGTCTTTTGCGATTGTTCCATCTCGTTCACGTCGTACAATGTTGGCGAAGTATCCTAAAAATAACTTGTGTACAAGCTGTTTTGAATATATTAAGGTAAAAAGAGACAATAATTATAAAAGGTCGAAAGTTCATTTGTATGCCCATGTTGTCGTCAAAGCCTCTCATTTGGTGAGATCGATTTCACGTCTATGTTGCACCCAGTAACGAAAAAGTGATTAAATGCATTCATTTTTCCCTCGTTCAACCAATAATGGCTGTTTCTGTACGCATAATCGGTCCAGACGAATTGAACGTCTCTCATGTTATCCGTCTGGCCTCGATTGTTCAGAAAGTGGATAACTCTATCCACGGAAGAAATCACTACTCGGCGGATAATAAAACATCCGCAAAACGAATTAAGTTATTCAGCGGATAGTGATTTATCAAGTGGATGGCGCTAACCACCCTTGCAACAACTGGTGTAAAGACGGAACGAACTCTTGTACCTATGTAAGACAACGTATAATCATTCTGGGACGAACCTGGGCGAACATGTTTTCTGCGTCTCTAAAATTTGTCTGGAAGAACTATCCAGTTTAGTCAGTGTCTTCGAGGAAGTACTAAATTGCTGCATAGTTTGTCGAGACGCATTATGCGTCTTGTCTTCGTCTATATGGTAGGCAAACTTTAAAGACGCAGAAAAAAAGTTTGCCCAAGTTCTTCCCAGAAGAATTATGCGGCCAATATTTTTTTTTTTTTTTTTTGGCGTTTCATAGGCCGACACCCTTAGACGACGTTGACAGCACAAGGACGCCAAAAATAAGAATAATGGTCCTGCACATTTAAATTTTCTTGCTGAATCTTCGTCTTTCGGCCGCAAAAGCAAGGAGTACATGGTGTTTAAAGGCCCACATTTACCCAAAAGTCATTGCGCACCGTGACTTAATTTCGTGTAACACGAAACTACCCAAATATCTGACATGTTGTTTCCCGCGTGATTCGCCTGAGTGCCTTTAGCCAATCACATCCATGAAGCCACTGAAACAATATGGCGCCTAGTAAACGCGGTGTCCAAGTATCGCAGTACATTTTGTGCTATTAATTAACAGTGTGTGAGACCGATTTTCTTGCAGTATTTAAACATTACTTTAGTCGTGTTCTGGCTACCAGTTCCCAATGATTTCATCATGTAAAGATTCAAATACAGAAGTCGTCTACTGTTTATCCTGGGTTACAGGACAAAACGTGATTCGCAAGCTGGCGACCATCTCTGAAAATCTAGTCGCAAGCACTCAATTTTGGTCGCATTGGCGACCAGTGAGTCGCAGTTTCGAGACCTGCATGATCCTATTTTAATGAGAAAGTATCACGGTATTGCGCATGTTCATGGCGTAGCTTATGTCACCGTTTATAAGTCAATCGGTCAGCTTATTGGTGATTGTTTAGTAATCGAGACATTTTTACACCTACATGTAATTATAACGAATTATAACGTCGCTTCCGGTTGGCTCATAAATGATGACATTCGTTACTGCTAGATCATGCGCAATACCGTGATACTCTCCCTTCAATTATTATATCGGTAAACGTTGCATATCACTCACAGAATATTCCTCTTATCTGTCCCAAATTTATTCTTTTTACGAATTTTTTTTCTTACCTTGGAATTCGACTAAAAAAACTTTCTTTTTTCTACAAAACTGTTAATTACTGGGTTGCCAGTAAAAGACAGAGAACGAATCCAAGACCTTTGGTGGATCTGTGATCTCTGTTGTCTGGTTATTTGTATTATTTGTACTCAACTCTGCACAGTCTTCAGGTAAAAAAAAAATTGGAAACGTGACAACCAAGAATTATTTGAAAGAAAGCTTGTCGTCTATTGTTTGCTTCATTATTCAAGGAAAAAGTTCTTCATGGAAAGCGTTTGATCCTGAAATTATTTTGTTGCAATTGCGTATGATAATTTGACACGATTGAGTTTCTTGCCTTCACGCACGTAATGAAATAGGAAGGGTTTTTGCCTCTAATAGCAAATATGTTGTTTGTTTAAAAAAGAGTTCGCTGGAAAAGGTGGCCTTTATGAATTAATCTAGTTGTGTAATATGCGAGCTTAACTGGATAGTTTTTATGTAATATATCAAACACGAGAAGGAGTGTTTCATCGGATATCAAAACACCGAGAAGCGAGTTGAAAAACGAGGCCGAAGGCCGAGTTTTTTAACCGATTTCGAGGTGGTTGGATATCTGATGAAACACTCTTTCGAGTGTTTGATATTGCTTCTCAAAGGAATCAGTATTTTAAGAGATATTTTGGATCAAAGTTGGCGAAATTTTATGCTAATTAAGACCACATATCAAAACTTCCTTCACGGTAGTGATTTCTTTTGTTTTTGGCTTATGAATTATTAATGAGTTTGAGAAGGCAATAGTAAAGAATTTTCGTGTCAAAATGAGGTAAGCGTCTTTCTGTTGTGTTAACTTGAAATATAAATATACCATGCGGCCTCGTGAGTTTGTTACTCCCGTCTGCCGTAAACTTGATTTCCACTCTCAAGATTACCTCCAGAACCTAGTTTTTGCGTAGAATAAGCGTTTAGAATGATGTTCTTGTCTTCTGTGGTGATACTCGACGATTCGGGAACATTTTGTGAAAAAAAAAATTTTTGTAATGGGTCACACGCGCAACTTGATCGCCCGAACTTGCCCTATTATGCATAACATCCGCTTTATTGGCCTTTTGACATCTCATTGAAAAAAACTCGTCAAATATTCGCGGACCGTTCGATTTCTCTGAAATTTGAAAGGTTGATTGCTAACGAATATAGAAAGATTTTCACACTAAAAGTTCCTGTGTTAAGCATGAGAATTCGTCGAAGAGGTAAATGCGACTAAATTTGTTACGTGCTTTGCTATTTTTGTGATTTGATTGTTGTGCAAATTTTGACAGAGAATATTTAATTATGAAAAAATATCTACGGATAGATTGTTAAAAAATCTTTATTTTTAGCGGTTATTTGAATAAAAAAGACGCAACGCTTGACGAGAAATAATATTTTTTTTCATATTTGAGAGAAGAAAAAATTCTCGGGAATCGGGACGCGGTGAAAATGAGTTAATAAATTTGCATACGTGGCCATATGTGATCCACCTTCCCACACGCTTGCCGTGGGAGAACAGCTTTGCTGTTCCCAACCCTGCTTACCACATGTATGGCATGTCAAACTGCCACTTGAAGGGGTGCTAAAAACCTCTTCCTGGCATGTTAGCTACACCATACTGATGAAGCCCAAAAGGCCGAAACAGCTGTCCAGTGGTTGCGTGATGTGTTGGCCACATCGGGTTGTTGTTAGCGTGTTTCACCTTGCTTTTATTGTTGTTGAAATGTGATACACGAGGAGACAGGAATTTTATTTCTCTGACAAATGATTTTGTCATTGTAGTGTAAAATGAAATTTATTTGGAAAGCCAACAATATTTCTTTAATTCCTGGTTAATCCAATTCATTGCTACGACTTGCTAGTGCGAAGAATGTTTACATGAATCTCACGCTTTTTGCAAATTTTGAGTGTCACGAAATTACATCATTTGTGTGACAATATATCCCTTTACTCTAACCCACAAACATTCAGATAGTAATAAACCTCATACGAGGAAACGATCTTGCGGAAACATTGTTGCGGAAGCACATGTTTCCTCGTTTGCGGCCCGCCCCAGGAAACATTTATTGCGCAAGCAAAGATGTTTCTGAATTTGTTCTAAAACATTTTCCTTGCTCAGCAAATGTTTCCTCGTTTGCGCTCCGAGGAAACATTTCGGGAAACAATGTTTCCGCAACAATGTTTCTTCGTTTGCGGGCGCCTTTAATAACAGGCAACGTTATAGTAAACGAGCAAGCATGAGGCAGCACAAGCAGCATCAATTCGAAAAGTCATTGTCATTAGCGTTTTATTAATGAACAGCTTATTGCTGGTTTTCACTCACGTGATCAACAGCCATGTTTTTCAACAAAACAAAAGGAAGCATTTGCATAATAATAGAGTTAATTTCCCGGAGGATTTGGTCGGGGCACCAACATGGCCGCCTTTTCTTTGTTTTGGGCACCAACATGGCAGTCGTGACGTCATGTGAAAACCAAGAATTAACACCAAGTAAATGCGCCTTGCGTGTGCTCATGTGTCGCTTAGCAAGCGAGGATTAAGGGGTAGATGAAGAGTAAGAACACATCCTCATGCGGTGAAAGTTATTTTGGTCTCGTGCTCATAGCCGCGCCTCCAATGATAACCAATCACGTGTCTCCCTTAAAATTGTAATTTCATGATGCGCAAAAAGTGCAATGGAATATAATATTGCAATAGTCACTTAAAACTGTTGAACAACATAAAAGAAATACAACAAAAGGAAAGAAGAGAATGGGTGGACACAAATGGACGAGATTGAAACCGATTGAATTCGGGTAATCTTGAGAACAGTCAGCCCAACGTTTTTTCAAGTTTGTGGATAAGATAGTTTTTGCTGAGAATCATCTCCTTTGTGAAGTCATGATAACTTTATCAGTAAAGGAACTCCACGGTTACTATTTACGAGTTTTAAACTCCTGATTAACTAAAGATTTCCCTTAAACACCCTAAAATAAGGTGACATAGCACCTTTAAAAAACGTATTATCACTGGAAGAGGCTAATGTATGGTGGGTGTGTTCTCTCCCCCGCTTAGTCGATCCAGAGATAAAAAACTTTTACATAAGAGCACTTTTTTCATTATTATCAGGATCAGAGACATCAGTCTTATCAAAGACTTCAAGCTTTTCACTATCTTCTTGCTTTTGAGACTCCAAATCTTCCATCGTTGGCTGATTGAAAGTTTCTGGCAAGGTCAT
>NC_090892.1:21056050-21066050 GCF_036669925.1 Montipora capricornis | reverse complement strand
ATTTAGCACCAGTTCTTCTGCTGTGCACGAATTCCAATCTACGACTTTTACTTTTATGATTTACTTGATTTTATCTCACCAGCCGTAAATATCTCCGGAAACCTAGTTCCCAGGGTCTTTTAATTCCGGTTTTCGCGATAGCGTCATTTGACTACAACTACCAGAATTCAGTTTGTTTTTGTTTTCTTATTTAAATTTTGTAGTGTTAGTGGGGTAAAAATAACAATAGCTCCAATTAGCATGAGGCAAGCAAAACCTAAAGGCTTCTGGTACTTGTAGTCAAATTGGCGTCATCATGCGAATGTCCTATTGTTTGTTTCAGTTGTTTGCTCGGCCCCACTAGCCTTTGCGCTATAAACACTGCCGAGGGTAAATAAAGGTTATTTCATATTTCATTTTTTTCAGGCGCTATCTTCTCCATACGAGATCACATTTCAAAGGACACTCATCTCTCTCGAGGAACTAGCTTCCGCAGCACTTTTTATGAGCTAACTTAAATGTCAATAAAGCTATGATTTCGGCCCTCTTTTAAATTCTTTGCTATATAAAAAGGCTTTTCCCTGCAGCTCCGCCAAGACAGAACATTAAATTAATTGCAGAGGCCCCTTGTCACACGGCGCTTCTCGCACGAAAACAGGTAAAACTTCGCTTGCCAACTAGGTCGCATAAGAAGACAACCCTTGTATTGCCTGTTTTTGGCTGTCTGAACTCACCCAAATAATCCCTGGAAGAAGACTACTTAGTTGCCAGATAAAGACATGCTGCGTTAATGTCTTTTATGACTAGATATTGTCTACCAGGCCATACTTAAATGATCGTGACAAAGCATTTTAACGTCTTCTTACTTTCGTCATCCTTAGCTTTGTCCGTTAATAGAAGAGCCCCTAACGAACCTAAGGCAGCAGCCAGGAACGACACCATAAGAATTTTCCTGCGACCGAACCTAAAAAAGTAAAAGAGGACGAAAGTAGAGTGTGTTAATGCAGAATGAAAACTAATCCTAAAATACAAAAATTTGGTTTTATCAACGGAGTTAATAATGTAATTTGGCCACCGTACAGAGATTCTAAAAGCTGACGTTTCGAGCGTTAGCCCTTCGTCAGAGCGAATCAAGGGATTATGGGTTACGTGTAGTTTTTATAGTAGAGTAGGAGCTACGCTATTGGTGGTAACATGGCAACGTGAAAAATAGGAATATATTAGTTAAATGAAAAGCGTTCGTTAATACCGTGAGGATTAAGGGTGCCGATTTGAAAGATGAATTTTTGTTCCAGATTCTTGCGGCTTTCCGTCGTACCTAGATGTAGGGAAAGGCCGCAGATAGCCATGTGTTTTTTGGAGTGGTTAGGCAGATTAAAATGGCGAGCGACTGGCTTGGATGCATCCTTGTCATTCTTCTCAACATCGCGAAGGTGTTCGCGGAATCGGTCACCTAGTCGTCTACCTGTCTCACCAATGTATAATTTATTGCATAACGTGCAGGTTATGCAATAAATGACATTTGCGGAGGTACATGTGAAACGATCGGTGATCTTAACAGATCGCTTAGGTCCCGATATCTTGCTAGTGTTAACAATGAAAAGACAAGTTTTGCATCGTGAGCGCGCGCATTTGAAAGTGCCGGGTTGCTCGTTAGTTTTGAGCGCGCTTCTAACTAAAAAGTTGCCTACGTTTTTGTCGCGTTTGAATGAAATAAGTGGAGGTTGCGAAAAGATTCTGCCAGTCTCGGGATCATTTTGGAGTAATTTAAAATTACTAAGAATGATGATTTTGACTGCGTGATTATGAGGATGGAAAGTGAGGGTGAATGGAATTCTGTCATTCTTATCTTTTTGTGACGTTTGTAGTGATGACTGTCGATCAAATTGTTGGGCGCGATGATGGCCCGCTTTGACCACAGAGACAGGATAGCCACTGCACTACAAACCTACTGATTCACACAGTTATTTGTTGTATTCATCGTCACATCCATCACATGTCAAGAACTCCATCCCTTATTCTCAATTTCTTAGACTTCGACGTCTATGTAGTGATGACTCCGATTTTTCCAGCAAATCAGAGGAGATGTGCCAGTTCTTCGAAAAACGTGGCTATCCTGTCTCTGTGGTCAAAGCGGGCCATCATCGCGCCCAACAATTTGATCGACAGTCATCACTACAAACGTCACAAAAAGATAAGAATGACAGAATTCCATTCACCCTCACTTTCCATCCTCATAATCACGCAGTCAAAAGCATCATTCTTAGTAATTTTAAATTACTCCAAAATGATCCCGAGACTGGCAGAATCTTTTCGCAACCTCCACTTATTTCATTCAAACGCGACAAAAACGTAGGCAACTTTTTAGTTAGAAGCGCGCTCAAAACTAACGAGCAACCCGGCACTTTCAAATGCGCGCGCTCACGATGCAAAACTTGTCTTTTCATTGTTAACACTAGCAAGATATCGAGACCTAAGCGATCTGTTAAGATCACCGATCGTTTCACATGTACCTCCGCAAATGTCATTTATTGCATAACCTGCACGTTATGCAATAAATTATACATTGGTGAGACAGGTAGACGACTAGGTGACCGATTCCGCGAACACCTTCGCGATGTTGAGAAGAATGACAAGGATGCATCCAAGCCAGTCGCTCGCCATTTTAATCTGCCTAACCACTCCAAAAAACACATGGCTATCTGCGGCCTTTCCCTACATCTAGGTACGACGGAAAGCCGCAAGAATCTGGAACAAAAATTCATCTTTCAAATCGTCACCCTTAATCCTCACGGTATTAACGAACGCTTTTCATTTAACTAATATATTCCTATTTTTCACGTTGCCATGTTACCACCAATAGCGTAGCTCCTACTCTACTATAAAAACTACACGTAACCCATAATCCCTTGATTCGATCTGACGAAGGGCTAACGCTCGAAACGTCAGCTTCTAGAATCTCTGTACGGTGGCCAAATTACATTATCAACTCCGTTGATAAAACCAAATTTTTGTATACTACTTCCCGACCGACGCAGCACCACAGTTTCTTTAGAAACTACCCCTTCATTCTTTAATCCTAAAATAAATTTGGATCAGATCTCAGTTTGAAAACTGAAAAGTTTCGATTTCGGTGTCTCTTCAACGCATTTTCACCGTATGATAACGGTAAATTTTGCAATAGGTCACCATGGCAGCGTACCTCGTAGGCTGCCATGGTGACCTATTGCAAACTTTATTGTTATTAAAAACAAGGTCAGCATGGCACTAAAAAGGTAATCTGATAAAAGAAACCCCTATATTTTGTACGTTAACGCGTTAAATCTCAAAAAACGTACCAGGTGACCCGCATTTTTATTACTAGAAAGCCTGATCAGCAGGCTTCGAGCAGGCTTTATCTATCAGGAGTGGATTCCGAGCCACCTTAAATATGCCAATTGAGAAAATATCTGAGAATTTGCTCCAGATAATGTTTTTTTCTTACACTAGGCAAAAAGTAAACCATTCGTCGTTACAGGAACCCGAGGTATTTTGTCATACCATTGAGCGCATTTTGTTTAGCAATAATTGCCATGAACTCTCTATTTCGAAAGTACCGTGTCAACTATTAGCGTTACATTTTTATTAAACTCGGTTTATTTTTGCTATTAACTCGAAAAGAAACAAACTGATAATTTTAAACAGTAGTTCGTTTACGTCAAATTACTCAAAATCATTCATTCAATCCGCCCATTCCTTTTGTATTCATCACAATTCTTTTTACTGATAATTTCATAAAATTTGTCATTGTATCTCGAGGGATCGAAAATGTTGTTAAGATTCTTAATTCAAACTGTACTGTGATTGGTTTAATACTATACAGTAAACACCCTATTTCGATAGTTCCGCAGGACATTAAACGAAAAATATTTACGTTTTGATCGTTAGTAAGGTTTTCTAAGAAAAGGAAACAACAAAAACAAACAGACAAAAACACAAAATTACAACAAAAAAAGCACTGATCACGTTAATACCTTACCTCAAGTTCACGAAAGTCATTAAAGGATACACCACCAGACCGGATAATGCACTTATCACCACATTAATGTAGACACTTCCACTGAGGAAAGGAGCACTTAAAGACACTCCCCAACCGATGAACGATGCTGCAAACCTGTTTGAAGGTAAACGTACCTGCTTGTAAGTAAAACAATTCGAAATGAATAAAAAAAAGTAAAATCCTTTTTAATTTGTTAAGACCTAAATTAGTACCCTTTTCGTTTGTTTCTTAATTGCAATTTTTGGGTCAACTTCCGCTAATTTTTGATGAAAAATTTCGCGGACAGCGCAACACAGGGAGCTCCAATTGACGGTGCGCTATGGGGCAATTACAATGCGACGTAGACATTGAGTTTGATAAGGGAGGAAAGCCCGGTGGAGTGCAAGGACAGAGCCAGATTGACATCGGTCCACTGAAACAGCCCACATATGATCGCAAACTTTTTCGCCTGAATACCTGACCACATACAGGACCACGATTAGTGTTCCCTAAATACTGGAATTTAGTTGTTCATGTAAACGCTTGAGTTTTCGATGTTGTACATGTGCTGGCGGATAGCAGGCAGCCGCTAAAAGGAGAGTCGAGGGGTGAAACGCAGGATTGCCAAAAACAACTCTATCAAGGTGTTTCAATGAGCCACTGAATTTCAATGCCCTCATTACTTGGCAATGCAGAGTGCCTCAGTCCACAATACATAAGAGACCTTTTTGCAGATTCGGTGGCCCTTTTGACTTCTATTGTTTCAAAAAGCTGTTATGGGATGCCAAGGGGGCAAATACATATTAATTTGCCCCATGATCATGCCATAATGTCTTTCGAAACAATAGAAACCAAAATGGCTGCCGTATCTGGAAAAAGGTCTGTTGAACACTTGAATCAATGCTTTTCCAAGCTCCTTTTAACTCACCATATGAACCACGAGCCGAGAGTCGTGTGTACCATTTTCATGGAGGCGAAAAGATCGCGAAATTCACCGAGCTTTTCTTGTTTGGGTAAAGCCAGGGACTCTTCTGGCATTTGTTTACGATTGATCCTGGCTACTTTACTCAGGGTTTCCCTCGCTTCAGCTACGCGACCTTTTTTAAGAAGCCAACGAACAGACTCTGGTGTGATACTGTGTAGAGAGGTAAGGAAACAGATTGTCATAAGAAGATGCAATCGAAATGAATGGTATCATTTCCAAGTGACAAAAAAAAAGAATTGAAGTAGCGCAGATTGCCACCTTAAATTTACCCTTCACTATGTACAGAGGAATAGTTGTTCCGTAAGCATAGATGCCACGATCAAGGAGCGCAACAAAAGGAGAAACGGACGACGACTTTCCACCTTAGGAAGTTGAACTTATTGAGAACCCAGAGGATCGAATTAAATGCACCAATCAAAATAACTAACAGACAAACAATAATAGCCAGTTGCAGCCAATGCAGTCGAAACCTCACGATCTACAGGTTACAACTGACCTTTTTTTTAGTTATTGTTTTATTATTATTATTTTTATTATTTATTATTATTATTATTATTATTATTATTATTATTATTATTATTATTATTATTATTACTTACAACCACGCAGCTACAACCAGGAAGCCTGGAGCTGCAGTTACCATGGTTAATGTTTTCCATTCCCGGATGCCGAATGCAAATGCTGGTAAAATCATGTAGAATACACCAAATCCAATCCACACTAGTGATCCTGCAGTACTTCTTTGGCGCTTTCCTGAAAACTCTGTTGTCAACACGAACAATGGGATGCTGTAGCCACCTGGTGGGAAACGGAGGTTTAAAATATTTAAATATATTAGCAAGTTGCAAATATCAACTAAGCATAGACGTTCAAAAATTTATCAACTAAATTTGCTTGTTCTCCTAAATCAGTTGAAGCACTTACCAATCATGAAGCCAACAAGGGCACGGAAAAGTGCAAATACCCAGAACGTGGGAGAAAATGCAGAGAGAAAATTTAACAAACAACATAAGAATCCACAAACAAACAGGGGAATCTTGCGTCCAAACTTGTCACAGATCGGGCTAACGACAAGGCTGCCAATAAAATGGCCGGCAAACATAACCGAGGTTGAGATAAATCCAAATGAGCCACGGTCACACACCAGGTCAAACTGGAAAATGAAAAAAGTTTCAGAAAAGACTGAGCTAGTCATGATGATGGTGCATAAGGTGCATAAAGATGATAAATAAATGACGCATTTTGCCAGGTGATAGCACTTTGAAATAAGACAACCTTATTGACGATTCTCTTCCCTGCATTGCACGGATCTCGTCGATGCTCTGTCACGCATGCGCGAAGTGGCTTCAATGCAACTTCACGTCCACTCTTTCGCCATTGGGCAGACGTTAAAATTCAAACTGGTTGAAGCGGGTTTTAAACCGGTTAAGGGTTTAATGAATACACCCTATTCCAAAATGGCCGCCAATTTGATATTCTTTTGTTTTTATTCAAATAAGCCCTTGATGCCTCGTTCTTAAGCTTAAATTTCAAAAGAATATTTCATCTTAAACGAGGCAACAAGGGCCAATTTGTATCCGCATAAATCAGCGGCCATTTTGGAATAAGGAGCCCATCAGTAGGAGCTTGCCTCCCCCATACAAGCCCTATGAGTCAACCTTTGCCCGTATATTTCTATTTTTAGAACGCCACGAGTTGTTCGGCACTGCATGCGCTGTTTAAAATAGCCAATCAGAATAAATTCATTGTCTAACGAAGACAAAAATAGCAAAAACAATGTACGCAAATTGTGCGAATTGATGTAAATTGATGTAAATGTGAGTCTCCTACTGAAGGCTTGGTTCTAAAAATAGAAAGATACGGGCAAAGGTTGACTCAAGGATATAGAGCACATGGAGGCTCCTACTCGTGGGCTCCTGGGTGTACGAATTGCCAGAAATCGGATCTGTGCTTTATACGCAAAGGGTTCTGGGATCGCCAGGGAGCAAACATAGCAAGTCGCTGTAAGAAAATATATGGCGGAAACTTATTTCGACGTCCAAAAACGATTTTGGGGGGAGATCAACGCTTTTTCGACGTAGTTATATCAGAAATCGATTTGGGCAATGTTGATACGTGTCAAGTGTAAGTTTTTGTTTGAATAAACGTGAAATATGACATAAAACTTTACTCGGATTAGCCGTGCTTGCGTAAGGATCCGTAAAGTTTATTGTGAAATTGACATCTCGTCATGGTCTCGAAATATTATAAATTTAGGTACAAATCTAGAGGAAATAACACAAAGCCTTTTTAGTTGTATTTACGTGTGTCTAGGCTGTTTTCTTATTAGTTACGACTTGCGTAAACTAATTACGGCTTCTGGAAATTCACCTCCTCAAAGGAGAGAAGTCGTTGTCAGAGTAGATGGAAATTGTATTTACAGAGCTATTGCTCTTTGGAGGGATGAAATGAGCAATGAGAAACATGAGGAAATCCATAGGTTAAGTTCTTGTTTGATTGGGAAAAGTCCAACGGTTTTTGAGCCGCTACTATTTTCTACAAACTCTGCGGTGAGAGTCCAATCACTTTATATGTAATGTAGTAGTTCTGCTCAAGCAAACTATTTCAATCTCCTTCTGCCTCGAGGTAGCTGTTTTAGTGCTTCTCTTCCATAGAATACAGCAGTCTCTGTTTCGATAGATTTAGATAACACTGGAAATTCATGCCCCAGCTGTTACGTTACATGTAAACAAACCCTTTCTTCTGTCAAAATACCATCTACAAGTAGAAAGTCACTGGATCTGAGCAACCTTGTCAAGCTCCACTATGACTTCGACCAATACAAAAGCGTCATCTTCATATACTAGTCCTCTGTAGATCTGATCTTTGGAGCAGGTCTTTGAGGTTTTGGTGTAGGACATTCAGAGGTTCTGTAACTTCGTACAAAATTATTTGAACAGACCTTTGTACTCATCGAACCCTTGAATTGAAGGCCAAAAGCCATCCTATACACACATTGATACAACTGAAAAGGCTTTATTGAGATATTTTCTCTAGATTTATTCCTAATTTTGTAATAGTTTGAGACCATTTCATAATAAACCTTACGCAAGCAAGGAAGTTAATCAGCAAATTTTATCTCATATTTCACGGTTATCATATTTCTGATAAAACTGAGTCGAAAATAGCGTTAATCTCTCTCCTAAGTCGTTTTTTTGGACGTCGAATTAGTTTCTGCCATTCATTTTCTCACAGCGACTTGCAATGTTTGCCCCCTGGCGATCCCAGAACCCTTTGCGTATAAAGCACGGATCCGATTTCTGGCAACTCATTCAATATTCTTGCAAAAGTTTTGAGAACATCGAGGAGATCCGTGCCGAGGTTTCCTTTTCTTCCCTCTAGAGAGGAAAGTCAGAGAAACCTCTGCAAGGCAGAGTACAATTCTCGGGATTCATTCAGACCTTAGAGGAATACCTTCAGAAGTATTCCTCTTTTTGTCGGTTTTCCCGAAATCATCGGAAATTCCTGTGTCATTTGCTTTGTCCTACTAGTACCATGCTCCTTGAAAAAAGAAAAAAACATGGCGGATCCCATGGGCCTTGATGTTTAGCTGCCCAAATGAATCGTGCGGGTTTCTGTTACTTCACGCGGATGCTTTTATAGCTCGTAGCTGCACAACTGCAGGTGAGTGTTACGTTAAAACAATGCGCTTTGATATTTCATTGATTGATATTTAGTTGTGAAATTCAATAGCAAAAAGGGGATCATCTTTAGACGAGGTAAACTTAGAGTTTAGTCACGGAGAACTGAATGTAACGGTATGCTTTGCTTACCTGTTTCGCTCACCTGTTTCTGGCCTATCTGAAGTGTTTAACACGTTGTTACTGAAACCGACCTAACTGGATATCGTCAAAAAAGTAAGTGTTCATGCTGGGAGTTTCTCGAACGTTTATGTAGCGAGCGTCTTAAGGTATTCATTCAAAATGTGTTATGTATTCTTTTAGATCGAATAATTCAAGTAAATTCAATTAAAGACATAATTATACGATTGGCGTAGACCAGTTAAATTGTGAGCCATTTGCTGGACTGGTGAGAAGTACTACTTTTGAAGTAATGATCGATAATAATCCGCCAGCCATGTTTGTTACTCTAAATGATTAGTATCCAGTCTCTTGAGAAAAAAAGAAATGAAAGTTTCAAAAGGAACACACTAGTCCCCATGCATATTTTGATTGAGGAAATTTATTCTGTTCCTTTAAGGGGAAAATTCTTTTCCGTTATACCATACAAGTGGAAAGCGCCCCAGAAGCCAAGGAAGAAGTCCTAAAATGAGGTTGTTACTTGTCTTGCAAAATTTCAGTTTCGTGGATTTTTTATAACAAACAAAATTAAATAAAAAAAGAACTTAAAAGATAATAATATTACCAGGACTAAATGAAAATTTAGCACGTCTCAGCTTGGGTAAGGAACTCCGTAAATTGCAACCCGGCGTACAAGTCATGTATATCTAGCATCTTGCAATAAAACATGGCAGCTGTGTATCCCCGCGTATAATGTTTTGAGAAGCAAACCCGTGAATCGTTGTTGTAGTTGCTTTCTTTTTTGCTCATTGTCTGGTAAATGAGGGAAGCTTTGTTTTCAATATTTTCATTTTGTTGTTTTCTCTATGGGTGAAATCAATTGACATAATAGTTGTGTGCTGTACCTGAGTAACCACTGATGTGCGGTCATCTTCGAACGTCCAGTCTTCCCTAGGAATATTGCATCGGAAGGAGTACTCGTCGTCTCCGAGATGAATCGTTTTGTTGAAAGGGCAAGTGGAGTTAACGTGGGTTTTACATTTCCATCCTGGCTCCGACGCAATGAACATCATCACATATAATGGAAAGCCCCACCAGAGCCCATAGGCAATGTTGATAAATACAGTGAGCATGATCTGGAACCGCCCATAGCTGCCAATCTTTACCAAAACTTCGTCTGTGGTTAGTTGCTTATTCATTGCTGCAAGAAAACGATTCATTTTAGATTCCATTGAAAAT
>NC_090892.1:21016050-21051050 GCF_036669925.1 Montipora capricornis | reverse complement strand
CACAAATAATAACCTTTAATACTATACCTTGATTGCCTACAATCATGGCATGTTATTAAAGCATGGGTTAGCTGACCATGTTCATTTACCGCATAAAAAGAACCTCTCGGAGCAGAGTAGAAAACCAACAAACTTAGCCCACATACGACACAGAATCGAACCTGGGCCACATTGGTGGGAAAGCCAAACAAGCGCTCTCACCACTAGGCCATCGCTGCATCCATATCAGTTTTGTACTTCATGCATGGCTGGTTTAGAATTTACATCCTGAAACTCTCAAATCGTGCAGTAACGCACGATTTACGGATAACATTCTATTTGACTTTGTTGTTGTACTTACGGAAGATTAAAGTTTTTCATTCTTTACATGGTTAAGTCCTTTTTTCTTAGTCTTAATTTTATGCTCAAGGTCCAGTCCTTAGAACGGAAAACTATTATCAATTCATATGTCACAAGCATCAGTCCTTCTCTCAGGGACTACTCTCACCCAGACAATAGTTAATACTTAAAAAATAAAACATTGTAAATTAAAAAGGTTGGTATAAGGGAAGTACCTTAATTTGAAAATACTTTTCAAAAGAGCCTTGGCCTGTAGAAAGTCTACACTGGAAAAATTTGCCTTTGGAGATCAGTGGAGGTTTCATGGTCCACGAAACCTGAATCGAGGAGCGCTTGTCTCCAATGAACCGTGTAGTTGTTTTCTTTAAAATTCTATTCAATACTCAGCCATGTCTGGATGGGCTAACTGAGGAATGGCGTGATTGCATAACAATCATTTTAAGTAAGAACGGCGCTAACATTTTTACCTTGCCCTAAATCAGATAGAGACCGAAGGAGGTGGCCTTATTTACAATTCCTTTTTTATCTTTTTTTCTCGTAATAAAAGGTCGATGTGATTATGTAAATAAATTTGTATTCAAATGGTTCACGCGAGGGATCGTTATTAAATGCACTCGACAAGTAGATCCACAATAGTTTTTAAATCTGAAAAAGTTGAGAAGCCTTGTTAGCGTAGCCATTATGTCTTCTACTTTTGTCCAAGTCACCCAAAGTGAAAACAAAACGACGTGCAACGAAGAGAGCGAAAGAAATGATTGTCTGACCTCAACACATGACATCAACAATTCCCCTAAAAACTGCGCAGTTTCATATTAGTGCTTTCATTGCAACCATATCCTCAATCACCAGTTCACTTACAGATGATGCCGTAGATCGGCGAAAGCTCGGAGTCGATAAAGAACCACAGTAGCACTTAAAGGCTTCAATTGATCTATATCCCACATCACTACGACATGCTGCTAAAGGACACATTCAAACGTTTAGTTTTCATATTAGTGCTTTCATTGCAACCATATCCTCAATCACCAGTTCACTTACCGAACCGTTCCAATTCCGAACGATATGAAAGTCAGTAATCAGTCAGTAATCTCTGAGCAGCTGAAGTTTTAGATGCACCAAAGAAGAGAGGGTACAGAATGCTATGCAAGAGTAACGCACAAGCTCTTTTTTTTTTTTTTTGCATTTATGTGTATACAGGACGGATACGATTGGCTGAAAGGGGGTGTCACGTCGACCGCATACAAATGGTACTCTAGAATTGCCCGAAGCAATCTTGTTTGTCCACCCAAATTTTGAATAAGCATTGTTTTATTTTCTCTTTGGACCATTGTAAGTCCCAAGACAAACTGGAAACAGTGCTTCTTTAAAATTTGGATGGACAAACAAAGAGTATTATGGTTTCCGTTTCGGGCAATAGGTTTGTTATCTTAATAACAAGGTCTTTGTTGCATCAATATAGTGTCGAGTCTTTCATGCTGTGGCGATGTCGAGAAAAACGTGACCTGGAAACATAATTATGAACGAAATGATATTTGAAATGAATCATATACACTCTCTTTATTTTATAAAAACCTTTTTTGTAAGAACGTTGAGGCTGAGATTAACCGCCAAATTTTTTGAACGTATTAAGAACATTTCTCAGGCATAGAGTCGATTAAGAACATTTTTATTATGCTCATTTGAATTTTAAATAAAAGCATAAAACAACGATAAATTAATGTAAATTAATTCAAATACTTAAGGGCATAATCTTACTGCATGACACACATCTCAGTTTCTAATAATGACCTCTTTTCATTAAAAATCGTTCCAAAATTACTTCAGCACCATCAAAGTCATCAGGTGAAACAAAGTGATGTAAATTTAAGAAGATCTTACAAACGTTTTCTGCCTCACGTCGCAAATATAAAAGGTCGTTCAGCTTCAGCTCCAAAATAAGACGTTCTTATAGAAAAAAGTGTATTGAACTGCGGATATGAAATCAAGTGAAGCTATGATCCATGCAGTTATGAACTGCGTAGAGAAGCCTGAAAAATTCATAATTTCAACGGGCTTTAAACCCGCGATGGCGATGCGACGCTTTAACTAACGGAGCTAGGAAGCCGATGATGTTGAGATTTGGTCAAATGTTCCCGCGATCATGAATGAATCAATGAACGAAATGATGTATGAAATGAATCATATTTTCAACTGCGGATATGAAATCAAGTGAAGCTATTACCCTCGCAGTTATCAACGCGATTTTAGCAGTATTTTTTTTAAATTTCATATCCGCAGTTTAGTAGTGGCCCCGGGTATAACGTAGTTTGGCTACAAATTGGTACGACATATTTCAGAGTAAAAATAAAACATAGACAATAAAATACTCATGCATGTTGTCATCAAAGTCTTCACTTCTGATGATTTCTCGTCTTTGTCTTTGTAGCTGCAGTACGATTATTTTTACTCGTTCAACCATGTTCTCGTTTTGTGGCGTTGCTGTGGCGGACACCTTAGAGAGCTTAGCAAAGCCTGAACGACGAAGTTGACAGCACAATAACGACAAAAATTAATACAATGGTTCTTCAGGCTCCCCGCGCGAGCATTTAACATTATGGTGCATTTTTTTGCTGTCCTAGTTCAAACAAAAGCTTCAAAGAACCGAATTTGAGGTTATGTAAAGGCACCCGCAAACGATGAAACATTGATGCGGAAACCTTGTATCCCAAAATGTTTTCTCGGCGCGCAAACAAGGAAACATTGTTGCTGAGGAAGCAAAATGTTCAGATGTTTTCTGGGGCTCCAAACGAGGACACATTTACTTCCGCATGTCTTCTGTCAGAGAAATTGACCTCTGAGAGGTGTTTTTCTACAGTTGTAGCTGGGTAATCTCTATTCTTGAGGCGTGCTGAAAATTTTCTCATGTTTTCTTCAAAAGTAATTTCAGAGGAATTTGTTCTTAGAAGCCTTAACGCTTCTCCCTTGATAAAACCTTTGTGACGCCTGGTGGGTGGCACGAATAGAAATTTGTGTATTAGAGGGTCTCTTTAGGTTTGAAATGTGTTCGCACGTCAAGGATAGAATCCTTGTTGAATCTGACACCTTTGTATACTTTTGTGTCCAAGAATGTAGCTTCTGAGATTTCAGCCGTGAATTTGATTGTAGGATGGAAGTTTTTTGCCTTTAGAAGAAATTCGTGTCCCGTACTGATATGCCGTCATCGATAACTCTTTTGCAAAAGATTGGCTCGATGCTGCTTTGTCTGAGTATTTCTTTTTCTATTTTGGCCATGAAGATGTTAGCAAAGGCTACGGCCATTTTCGTGCCCATGGCGGTTCCATGGGTTTGAAGATAATCTTTCCTGTCAAATTGAAACGAGTTTTCTTGTAGGATCAGACTGAGCATTTCGCTTAAAAACCTGGTAGGGACTGAAAGGTTTCCTTGGTGAAATTCTTCGTATGCATGCCATACAGTGGTAATACCCCCTCGTTGTGGTATGTTCGTGTATAGGCTTGTGACATCCATTGAAACAAGTATGGCACTGTTAGGCAGTTTAATCCTTTCGATCAAGTCAATAAAGTCTGTTGTATCTTTGAGATACGAAGCTTAAGCTTGCTGTTGTGCTATTGGCTGAATAAGGTGGTCAACAAATGCTGAGATCCTTTCTGTAGGGCCTGAACACCCTGAGATAATAGGTCTACCGACAAGTGTCGGTTTGTGAATTTTTGTAAGTGTGTAAAACACTGGTATTCGTGGAGGATCAGGCGTAAGGGAGAGCCATTTTGCCGTCATTTTGTCAATGTGGCCTTCTGAGAGCAGTGATTTATTTAGTTGTTGAGCTTTCTTGGCTGTAGTTTCAACCATTGGGTTGTCTAGAGGTCGGTAGTTATTTAAATCATCAAGTAGAACTTGACCTCGTTTTAAAAGTTTGTCTTGTCTGCTCATCAATACGGTGAGATTTCTTGATTTCTTGAGAATAATGCTTTCGTTACGCGATAGTTCTTTGAGAGCTTGGCGCTCTCCCGTAGATATATTATCTTTTGGCTTTACCATTTCACAGGGGCACCCAACGTCGATTTTCGGAAAATATCTGTTCGGAAGACGATTTGAGATCTAGAATTTTCGGAACCTTTGTTGTAAAATTTCTTGCTTCCCTACCTGTCCTAGGATTTTCGAACATCTAAAATATGGTATAATTGCCCATTTTTAACGGTGTTTTACCCTAAAAAGGTCACCTAGAATTTTCGGGAGCCTTTTTTCTGGCTAAAAGTTTCGAAAAGGTAAGTTTTTATCCTTATAATTTTCGGATCACTAGACTTTCAGCTAGGAAATCCGAACAGATGAAAAATTTTTAGGGGATAAAAATAGCTCTTACAAGGTCTCACCTGATTGGAGACCACCCTTGAGGTTTAACAAAACAACAAATAACAGAAACAATGGACCCTAGGCCTAAAACAAAAGGGCTGCAACTCTATCCTCTAGGGTCCATTGTTTCTGTTATTTGTTCTTTTGTTAAACCTCAAGGGTGGTCTCCAATCAGGTGAGACCTTGTAGGAGCTGCGAGGCTACCGAAAAATATGCCTATAGCTGCTGTTTAAATACTACAATGAGTTTAACAATGGTATGTTTAAGTTGTTTTGAACTATATTCTCGTTGGGTGCCCCTGAATTCAGTACTTGCGAGCTCGAATTTGACCTCCTCTAGGAAGGTTTCCAGAGCTACTGATGGCTGGACTGGTGGTTTCCAGTCCGACTTAACGCGGAAAGATGAGGTTCGCTTTCTTCTCCGTTCATGAAAGATATATTGTGGTCGCATTCGTCTCGCAAATTGATTGAAATCGGCGAGAAGTTGGCGCCTGATAAGATTTTCTTTCGTCACGGGTGTAGGGATGAACTTTAGGCCACGCGATAGTAGAGTAATTTGCTCATCTGTCAGTTGTTCATTCGACAGATTTTTGATATACTGTTTGCGTGACTCAATGGTGTTACAAAAGCGTTTTTTGTCTTTGATTTTTCTCCGCTCTTTTCTTTTGCGGTTTTTTGCCGCTTTGTTATCTCTGCCGTTTTCTTTCCCTTTTCCCCTTACTTCTAAGGAGCCTGATAAGACGCAAGGGTAGGATTCAATTTGTTTATTCACATGCACTTGTGATCTCATTTGTTCTAACAGTACATCGACTTCGCTAATCTTGGCTTTCAACTCTTTGGCTGGCTCGTTCACATTGTCACCTTTGTTGACAGGTTTCTTTCTAGCCGACACAGAATCGAACCTGGACCACACAAGTTGGTGGGAAAGCCAAACAAGCGCTCTCACCATTAGGCCATCGCTGCACCCCATATCAGTTTTCTACTTCCTGCATGGCTGCTTCAGACACTCAAATCCTGCAATAACGCACGATTTACGGATAACATTCTATTTGACTTTGTTGTTGTACTTACTGAAGGTTAAAGTTTTTCATTCTTTACATGGTTCAGTCCTTTTTTCTTAGTCTTAATTTTATGCTCAAGGTCGAGTCTTTAGAACGGAAAACTATTATCTTGAACCTGACTGACGACTTGTCAGTCATCAGAGCAACAGATTTTTTGAATCGGACCGATTTTCATTTCCATGAATCGGTCGTTCATTGGCTGTCAAAATCAGTGAAACGCAAGATTTGCGCTCCGAAGCCCTCGGGCCGATAAATTGGGCCGACAAATCGTACCGTGTAAACGGGTGTTACGAAAACTAAGACCCTCGAAAACTAAGAGCTAAGACCTAAGACCCCGGGGTCTTAATTTCTGTAGTACGAAAACTAAGACCGAGTCTAAGACTAAGGGTTTTTTTGGCACCGAAACTACCGATAGGGTCTTTAGAATAACGAGAAACTCAGTCTGTTAAGTGAACCCTCTGGTTGTAACCACTAAAAATGCGATGCACGAATTATTTTGTAAGTATACATCAGACCGCGGAGGGGTAGGGACTGGTAGGGCTATAGCCCTACCACTTTTTTGCTTGGATTGATTTTTCAGTGCTCGAGATGACATGAATAATGTATGATGAATTTTACCTCTTGAAAGTAACAAAACGCGTCTTCCCTCCTTACGTATGCGCTCACGAAGATTTTTAGCCCTACCACTTTAAAATGGTCTACGCGGTCGCTGTATATTGTAAACAAGTCCACAACTTTCGCCGTACGCCATGCAAACAATAAACGGATTCCGTAGATGGCCAATCTTATCATTATCTTTGATAAGGGACTCAAATAGTTTGTAATTGTTATGAAAGACTCTATGGCTATCTCTAGTTTCCGTGCCAATATGAAAGTAAGCGTCGACGACTATCACAGATTTTCTCTGTCTGTCACACTAAATGCACGCTTGTCATGGCGTTGTCTGTTTAAATTAAACCATGTAGACAACAACCAGCGCCCAAATCTCCGATTATTAGCGGTAAATTTTCCCAGGTTTCTTTCCAATAATTTCCAATGTTTACTAGGGGGACTTGCTAGTGCGAAGAATGTTTACACGAAACTCACGCTTTTTGCAAATTTTGAGTGTCATGAAATTACATTATTTGCGTGACAATATATCCCTTTACTCTAACCCACAAACATTCAGATAGTAATAAACCTCATACGAGGAAACGATCTTGCGGAAACATTGTTGCAGAAGCACATGTTTCCCCGTTTGCGGCCCGCCCCAGGAAACATTTATTGCGCAAGCAAAGATATTTCTGAATTTGTTCTGAAACATTTTCCTTCCTCAGCAAATGTTTCCTAGTTTTCGCTCCGAGGAAACATTTCGGGAAACAATGTTTCCGCAACAATGTTTCTTCGTTTGCGGGCGCCTTTAATAACAGGCAACGTTATAGTAAACGAGCAAGCACGAGGCAGGACAAGCAGCATCAATTCGAAAAGTCATTAGCGTTTTATTAATGAACAGCTTATTAACACCAAGAAAATGCGCCTTGCGTGTGCTCATGTGTCGCTTAGGAAGAGAGGATAAAGGGCTAGATGAAGGGTAAGAACACATCCTCATGCGGTGAAAGTTATTTTGGTCTCGTGCTCATAGCCGCGCATCCAATGATAACCAATCAGGTGTCTCCCTTAAAATAGCTGCATAATAGTGTAATTTCATGATGCCCAAAAAGTGCAATGGAATATTGCAATAGTCACTTAAAACTGTTGAAGAACATAAAAGAAATACAACAAAAGGAAAGAAGAGAATGGGTGGACACAAATGGACGAGATTGAAACCGATTGAATTCGGGTAATCTTGAGAACAGTCAGCCCAACGTTTTTTCAAGTTTATGGATAAGATAATTTTTGCTGAGAATCATCTCCTTTGTGAAGTCATGATAATTTTATCAGTAAAGGAACTCCACGGTTACTATTTAAGAGTTTTAAACTCCTGATTAACTAAAGATTTCCCTTAAACTCCCTAAAATAAGGTGACATAGCACCCCTTAAAAAACTTATTATCACTGGAAGAGGCTAATGTATGGTGGGTGTGTTCTCTCCCCTGCTTAGTCGATCCAGAGATAAAAAACTTTTACATAAGAGCACTTTTTTCATTATTATCAGGATCAGAGACATCATTCTTATCAAAGACTTCAAGCTTTTCACCATCTTCTTGCATTTGAGACTCCAAATCTTCCATCGTTGGCTGATTGAAAGTTTCTGGCAAGGTCATCCCAACAATAGCACCTGCCACAGCGAGTCCGGCCATGATCCCATACGGCAGGAAACGATGAATTGTCAGCTGTTGGGAAAAAAAGTTTATCTGCTGAAAACCCTGAAACTTACTCGCAGGAGAATAGCATCTATTGTCTTGAAATGGATGAATGAGACGGGAATAGACCTAATTGGGTAACTCAATGTTGTACCCATTTTGGAATTGCGTACAACATTGAGTTACCCGGTTAGGTCTATTGCTAACCCCGGTGGATGAAATGAAAAGATTTTTTAACTGGTAACTCCGAGATACTCACAAAAAACTCAAAGTACTCTGACCACTCGAATTTTTCCGAGTATCCCCGAATTACCGTGGAAAAAACAACATCTCTTCGTCTATTGATGCATTCTTCAAAGAACCCCGCTGAATGCCAACGGAGTGACAGGGCGTTCAACACTTACTTCAAAGAGCAAATAATAAAAAAAAAAACTTGAAATCTGAATACATCAATTTCTAAATTTAAGTCCCATTTTGGTTTATAACAGAATAGATATATACAGTTTCGTATTCTAACGATTGGACTGGATCTAGCATGAAATGGAGGCTAATGCAGGCAAATTAATTTGCATTTGAAAAGATTTGCCCGCATTAGCCTCCATTTCATGCTAGATCCAGTCCAGCCGCGGGAATTCCAAAATGGTCTATTCTCTTTCTTTACATTGTCTAGAATAGACCACGTAAAGGTAGTATCACTCTCCTCCTTTGAACTCCTGGATTATCAAATGTAAGACAACTTAACTTTCAGGGCACTGAAAAGACATGCCACTCGATAAAAGCGTATGACATCAAGATGCATGAAAACTTGAATTAACACACGAACATTTGCTTTATTTTGCTCAAGCCTCGATGACAATTTTGAATATTGATACATCGTAATTTGTCTATTCCTTAAGACTACTTTTTGAGCTTTTATTAAAGATATTTAAAGACAATTAATTGTCCAGCCGGATAAAAAAATCAACCCGGGCGAATCAAATTCTAACGAAGGTGCAGGTGTCATTAGGAGCCCATGACGAGGAACTTACAATTTCATTGCATCTATGAAACGGCGCTTTTACAGACCAAGTTATTTATAGTTTGATTTTCCCGGGAAACCGGACCTGTCCAGCCAATCACAAGTCTTGCATGAGAAATTAATCCACATGGGAATGAGGATTGGCACTCGTGCAAGCCAAATCGTATTTGAGAAAATAGCTTGATCTGTGAAAATGCCGTTACATAGACTTAGTATTGGAGCTGTAGGCTCCTAGTCATGGGCTCCTGGTGCCATGGTATTTAGTGGTTACTCCAAATAATATTTGCTTACCAAATAAGGAGCGTAAACTGAGGCGAAAGCGCTCACACGTGCCACGGCTGTTGACGTACCTAGTCCGACGTTCCTAAGACAAATAAAAAAGTTACTTGGTTTGATACATCGGCATTACATTCAATTGACTTAAATGAAACCAACACTCCATCACTTCGGCAATCACAGCAGATGCAGACAAATGGAGCATCAAAACCGGTACAAAGAAAACAGATGAAGCTGGCGTCAAGCGCACGAGAGCGCGTGCTAGCACGAGAATAATTAAATGAAATAAATAATCTTTTGAACTGCGGGTTATAGACGAAAGACAGACGTAATCCGCGCACTGATCTGGACAATTTGAGCAATAGAAACCTGAAAAATTCAGGGGGCCTTAACGGGATTCGAACCCATGATGTTTGCGATATTGGTGCAATGCTCTACCAACTGAAATATGAAGCCACTGCAAATGTTCATTATATTCATTCATCTCAAGAGGCACAAAGACTCTCTGATGTTTACCGTAAAGTTGTTGGGAACAGCTCTGCAGAGAAAACGTACACCATAAGAAACGCAGCGTCTCCACCAAGTTTGGCGACAAACAGATACAAGAAGATTTTTCCAATCCTGTAACCTGACAGAACGAAAAACGGAACATTTTTTTTAAAATTAAAAGGCAGCTGAAATAGAGAAGATATCGAACGCTACGCTAAATATATGGTTTGCAAGGGATATGTAAAGGCGTAGAAAGTGAGACAAATGGTCTGTAAAACAGATTTAGCACCAGTTCTTCTGCTGTGCACGAATTCCAATCTACGATTTTTACTTGATGATTTACTTGGTTTTATCTCACCAGCCGTAAATATCTCCGGAAACCTAGTTCCCTGGGTCTTTCCGGTTTTCACGATAGCGTCATTTGACTATAACTACCAGAATTCAGTTTGTTTTTGTTTTCTCATTTAAATTTTGTATTGTTAGTGGGGTAAAAACACTGCCGAGGATAAATAAAGGTTATTTCATATTTCATTTTTTTCAGGCGCTATCTTCTCCATACGAGATCACATTTCAAAGGACACTCATCTCTCTCGAGGAACTAGCTTTCGCAGCACTTTTTATGAGCTAACTTAAATGTCAATACAGCTATGATTTCGGCTCTCTTTTAAATTCTTTGCTATAAAAAGGCTTTTGAATCAGATTATTAATTGTGAAACAACACCCCAGTTAGACCGAGGTCATAGACGTAGTTTCCGTGCAGCTCCGCCTAGACAGAACATTAAATTAATTGCAGAGGCCCCTTGTCACACGGCACTTCTCGCACGCACACAGGCAAAACTTCGCTTGTCAAGCAGGTCGCATAAGAAGACAACCCTTGTATTGCTTGTGTTTGGCAGTCTGAACTCATCCAAATAATCCCTAGAAGAAGACTACTTACTGCCAGATACAGACATGCTGCGTTAATATCTTTTGTGACTAGGTATTGTTTACCAGGCCATACTTAAATGATCGTGACAAAGCATTTTAACGTCTTCTTACTTTCGTCATCCTTAGCTTTGTCCGTTAATAGAAGAGCCCCTAACGAACCTAAGGCAGCAGCCAGGAACGACACCATAAGAATTTTCCTGCGACCGAACCTAGAAAAGTAAAAGAGGACGAAAGTAGAGTGTGTTAATGCAGAATGAAAACTAGTCCTAAAATAAATTTGGATCAGATCTCAGTTTAAAAACTGAAAAGTTTCGATTTCGGTGTCTCTTCAACGCATTTTCACCTTATGATAACGGTAAATTTTGCAATAGGTCACCATGGCAGCGTACCTCGTAGGCTGCCATGGCGACCTATTGCAAACTTTATTGACATTAAAAACAAGGTCAGCATGGCACCAAAAAGGTAATCTGATAAAAGAAACCCCTATATTTTGTACGGTAACGCGTTAAATCTCAAAAAACGTACCAGGTGACCCGCATTTTTATTACTAGAAAGCCTGATCAGCAGGCTTGGAGCAGGCTTTATCTATCAGGAGTGGATTCCGAGCCACCTTAAATATGCCAATTGAGAAAATATCTGAGAATTCGCTCCAGATAATGTTTTTTTCTTACACTAGGCAAAAAGTAAACCATTCGTCGTTATAGGAATCCGAGGTATTTTGTCACACCATTGAGCGCATTTTGTTTAGCAATAATTGCCATGAACTCTCTATTTCGAAAGTACCGTGTCAACTATTAGCGTTACATTTTTATTAAACTCGGTTTATTTTTACTATTGACTCGAAAAGAAACAAACTGATATTTTTAAACAGTAGTTCGCTTACGTCTAATTACTCAAAATCATTCATTCAATCCGCCCATTCCTTTTGTATTCATCACAATTCTTTTTACTGATAATTTCATAAAATTTGTCATTGTATCTCGAGGGATCGAAAATGTTGTTAAGATTCTTAATTCAAACTGTACTGTGATTGGTTTAATACTATACAGTAAACATCCTATTTCGATAGTTCCGCAGGACATTAAACGAAAAATATTTACGTTTTGATCGTTAGTAAGGTTTTCTAAGAAAAGGAAACAACAAAAACAAACAGACAAAAACACAAAATTACAACAAAAAAAGCACTGATCACGTTAATACCTTACCTCAAGTTCACGAAAGTCATTAAAGGATACACCACCAGACCGGATAATGCACTTATCACCACATTAATGTAGACATTTCCACTAAGGAAAGGGGCACTTAAAGACACTCCCCAACCGATGAACGATGCTGCAAACCTGTTTGAAGATAAATGTACCTGCTTGTAAGTAAAACATTTCGAAATGAAGAAAAAAAAGTAAAATCCTTTTTAATTTGTTAAGACCTAAATTAGTACCCTTTTCGTTTGTTTCTTAATTGCAATTTTTGGGTCAACTTCCGCTAATTTTTGATGAAAATTTTCGCGGACAGCGCAACACAGGGAGCTCCAATTGACGGTGCGCTATGGGGCAATTACAATGCGACGTAGACATTGAGTTTGATAAGGGAGGAAAGCCCGGTGGAGTGCAAGGACAGAGCCAGATTGACATCGGTTCGCTGAAACAGCCCACATATGATCGCAAACTTTTTCACCTGAATACCTGACCACATACAGGACCACGATTAGTGTTCCCTAAATACTGGAGTTTAGATGTTCATGTAAACGCTTGAGTTTTTGATGTTGTACATGTGCTGGCGGATAGCAGGCAGCCGCTAAAAGGAGAGTCGAGGGGTGAAACGCAGGATTGCCAAAAACAATTCTATCAAGGTGTTTCAATGAGCCACTGAATTTCAATGCCCTCATTACTTGGCAATGCACAGTGCCTCAGTCCACAATACATAAGAGACCTTTTTGCAGACTCGGTGGCCATTTTGATTTCTATTGTTTCAAAAAGCTGTTATGGGATGCCAAGGGGGCAAATACATACTAATTTGCCCCATGATCATGCCATAATGTCTTTCGAAACAATAGAAATCAAAATGGCTGCCGTATCTGGAAAAAGGTCTGTTGAACACTTGAATCAATGCTTTTCCAAGCTCCTTTTAACTTACCATATGAACCACGAGCCGAGAGTCTTGTGTACCATTTTCATGGAGGCGAAAAGATCGCGAAATTCACCGAGCTTTTCTTGTTTGGGTAAAGCCAGGGACTCTTCTGGCATTTGTTTACGATTTATCCTGGCTACTTTACTCAGGGTTTCGTTCGCTTCAGCTACGCGTCCCTTTTTAAGAAGCCAACGAACAGACTCTGGTGTGATACTGTGTAGAGAGGTAAGGAAACAGAATGTCACAAGAAGATGCAATCGAAATGAATGGTATCATTTTCAATTGAAAAAAAAAAAAAAAAGAATTGAAGTAGCGCAGATTGCCACCTTAAATTGCCACACAATTTGTTCGTTCCCATGAATACATTTGAGGGACATTATAGAATTAGCCAGAGGGAGATTAGGAGATGCCTGGGTTAGGGCCCGGCATGGCCCGGTCCGGCAGTCATTTATGACGCCTTAAATGTGAAGGTCATAAGTCAATTTCTAACGCGCTTTCTGAGTTAGGATCATGGTTACCATCATCAGCATATTAATTGTCATTGCCACCCTCGCACATGCGCAGTGTAATGAGACGATTCACGTAAAACTTAACCCTTCATTATGTACAGAGGAATAGTTGTTCCGTGAGCATAGATGCCACGATCAAGGAACACAATGCAACAAAAGGAGAAACGCACGACGACTTTCCACCTTAGGAAGTTGAACTTATTGAGAACCCAGAGGATCGAATTAAATGCACCAATCAAAATAACTAACAGCCAAACAATAATAGCCAGTTGCAGCGAATTATCTTATTATTATTATTACTTACAACCACGCAGCTACAACCAGGAAGCCTGGAGCTGCAGTTACCATGGTTAATGTCTTCCATTCTCGGATGCCGAATGCAAATGCTGGTAAAATTATGTAGAATACACCAAATCCAATCCACACTAGTGATCCTGCAGTACTTCTTTGGCGCTTTCCTGAAAACTCTGTTGTCAACACGAACAATGGGATGCTGTAGCCACCTGGTGGGAAACGGAGGTTTAAAATATTTAATATATTAGCAAGTTGCCAATATCAACTAAGCATAGACGTTCAAAAATCTATCAACTAAATTTGCTTTTTCTCCTAAATCAGCTGAAGCACTTACCAATCATGAAGCCAACAAGGGCACGGAAAAGTGCAAATACCCAGAACGTGGGAGAAAATGCAGAGAGAAAATTTAACAAACAACATAAGAATCCACAAACAAACAGGGGAATCTTGCGTCCAAACTTGTCAGAGATCGGGCTAACGACAAGGCTGCCAATAAAATGGCCGGCAAACATAACCGAGGTTGAGATAAATCCAAATGAGCCACGGTCACACACCAGGTCAAACTGGAAAATGAAAAAAAAAGAAAAAGCTCCAGAAAAGACTGAGCTAGTCATGATGATGGTGCATAAAGCGCATAAAGATGATAAATAAATGGCGCATTTTGCCAGGTGATAGCACTTTGAAATAAGACAACATTATTGATTTTGGGTGCCCATCACGATTCTCTTCCCTGCCATGCACGGATCTCGTCGATGCTCTGTCACGCACGCGCGAAATGGCTTCAATGCACCTTCACTTCCACTCTTCCACTCTTCCACGTTAAAATTCAAACTGGTTGAAGCGGGTTTTAAACCGGTTAAGGGTTTAATGAATACACCTTATTCCAAAATGGCCGCCATTTAGATATTCTTTTGTTTTTATTCAAATAAGCCCTTGATGCCTCGTTCTTAAGCTTAAATTTTAAAAGAATATTTTATTTTGAACGAGGCAACAAGGGCCAATTTGTATCCGCATAAATCAGCGGCCATTTTAGAATAAGGTGTATCAGGAGCCCATCAGTAGGAGCTTGCCTTCCCCATACAAGCCCTATGAGTCAACCTTTGCCCGTATATTTCTATTTTTAGACTGCTACGAGTTGTTTGGCACTGCATGCGCTGTTTAAAATAGCCAATCAGAATAAGTTCATCGCCTAACGAAGACAAAAATAGCAAAAACAATGTACGCAAATTGTGCGAATTGATGTAAATTGATGTAAATGTGAGTCTCCTACTGAAGGCTTGGTTCTAAAAATAGGAAGGTACGGGCAAAGGTTATAGTGCACATGGAGGCTCCTACTCGTGGGCTCCTGGGAGTACGAGTTGCCAGAAATCGGATCTGTGCTTTATACGCAAAGGGTTCTGGGATCGCCAGGGGGCAAACATTGCAAGTCGCTGTAAGAAAATATATGGCGGAAACTTATTTCGACGTCCAAAAAACGATTTTGGAGAGAGATCAACGCTTTTTCGACGTAGTTATATCAGAAATCGATTTGGGCAATGTTGATACGTGTCAAGTGTAAGTTTTTGTTTGAAGAACCGTGAAATATGACATAAAATTTACTCGGATTAGCCGTGCTCGCGTAAGGATCCGTAAAGTTTATTGTGAAATTGACATCTCATCATGGTCTCGAAATATTACAAATTTAGGTACAAGCCTTTTTAGTTGTATTTACGTGTGTCTAGGCTGTTTTCTTATTAGTTACGACATGCGTAAACGAATTACGGCTTCCGGAAATTTACCACCTCAAAGGAGAGAAGTCGTTGTCAGAGTAGATGGAAATTGTATTCACAGAGCTATTGCTCTTTGGAGGGATGAAATGAGCAATGAGAAACATGAGGAAATCCATAGGTTAAGTTCTTGTTTTATTGGGAAAAGTCCAACGGTTTTTGAGCCGCTACTATTTTCTACAAACTCTGCGGTGAGAGTCCAATCACTTTATATGTAATGTAGTAGTTCTGCTCAAGCAAACTATTTCAATCTCCTTCTGCCTCGAGGTAGCTGTTTTAGTGCTTCTCTTCCATAGAATACAGCAGTCTCTGTTTCGATAGATTTAGATAGCACTGCAAATTCATGCCCCAGCTGTTACGTTACATGTAAACAAACCCTTTCTTCTGTCAAAATACTATCTACAAGAAGAAAGTTACTGGATCTGAGCAACCTTGTCAAGCTCCACTTTGACTTCGACCAATACAAAAGCGTCATCTTCATGTACTAGTTCTCTGTAGATCTGATCTTTGGAGCGGGTCTTTGAGGTTTTGGTACTCCCACAATCATACTCTCTTATGTACAAAGTTGGTGTAGGACATTCAGAGGTTCTGTAACTTCGTACAAAATTATTTGAACAGACCTTTGTACTCATCGAAACCTTGAATTGGTAACGATTAATAGCTCTACCCACGACAAAACATAATTGTTATTCCTGGGCGAGTAAAATCTTAATATTCCGACGTGAGGAAGAATCTTTGCCTGGGTACTTTCGATCGTTGTTACAACCCCACACAACACAATGATCGCCACTAGGCATATTTCCAATATTATTTGAATTGCTGAGTTTAGAAATAGGCCAAAAGCCATCCTATACACACATTGATTTTGTAATAGTTTGAGACCATTTCATAATAAACCTTACGCAAGCAAGGAAGTTAATCAGCAATTGAAATTTTATCTCATATTTCACGGTTATCATATTTCTGATAAAACTGAGTCGAAAAAAGCGTTAATCTCTCTCCTAAGTCGTTTTTTTTGGACGTCGAATTAGTTTCTGCCATTCATTTTCTCACAGCGACTTGCAATGTTTGCCCCCTGGCGATCCCAGAACCCTTTGCGTATAAAGCACGGATCCGATTTCTGGCAACTCATTCAATATTCTTGCAAAAGTTTTGAGAACATCCAGGAGATCCGTGCTGAGGTTTACTTTTCTTCCCTCTAGAGAGGAAAGTCAGGGAAACCTCTGCAAGGCAGAGTACAATTCTCGGGATTCATTCAGACCTTAGAGGAATACCTTCAGAAGTATTCCTCTTTTTGTCGGTTTTCCCGAAATCATCGGAAAATCCTGTTCCATTTGCTTTGTCCCACTAGTACCATGCTCCTTGAAAAAAGAAAAAAAACATGGCGGATCCCATTGGCCTTGGTGTTTAGCTGCCCAAATGAATCGTGCAGGTTTCTGTTACCTCACGCGGATGCTTTTATAGCTCGTAGCTGCACAACTGCAGGTGAATGTTTCGTTAATACAATGCGCTTTGATATTTCATTGATTGATTTTGATTAACATTTAGTTGTGAAATTCAATAGCAAAAAGGGGATCATCTTTAGACGAGGTAAACTTAGAGTTTAGTCACGGAGAACTGAATGTAACGGTATGCTTTGCTTACCTGTTTCGCTCACCTGTTTCTGGCCTATCTGAAGTGTTTAACCTGTGTTTACTGAAACCGACCTAACTGGATATCGTCAAAGAAGTAAGTGTTCATGCTGGGAGTTTCTCGTACGTTTATGTAGCGAGCGTCTTAAGGTTTTCATTCAATTAGATCGAATAATTCAAGTAAATTCAATTAAAGACATAATTATACGATTGGCGTAGACCAGTTGGATTGTGAGCCATTTGCTGGACTGGTGAGAAGTACTACTTTTGAAGTAATGATCGAAAATCCGCCAGCCATGTTTGTTACTCTAAATGATTAGTATCCAGTCTCTTGAGAACAAAAGAAAAGAAAGTTTCAAAAGGAACACACTAGTCCCCATGCATATTTTGATAGAGGAAATTTATTCTGTTCCTTTAAGGGGAAAATTCTTTCCCGTTATTCCATACAAGTGGAAAGCGCCCCAGAAGCCAAGGAAGAAGTCCTAAAACGAGGTTGTTACTTGTCTTGTAAAATTTCAGTTTCGTGGATTTTTTATAACAGACAAACTTAAATAAAAAAAGAACTTAAAAAATAATAATATTACCAGGACTAAATGAAAATTTAGCACGTCTAAGCTTGGGCAAGGAACTCCGTAAATTGCAAGCCGGCGTACAAGTTATGTATATCTACCATCTTGCAATAAAACATGGCAGCTTTGTATCCCCGCGTATAATGTTTTGAGAGGCAAACCTGTGAATCGTTGTTGTAGTTGCGTTCTTTTTTGCTCATTGTCTGGTAAATGAGGGAAGCTTTGTTTTCAATAAATTATTTTGTTGTTTTCTCTATGGGTGAATTCAATTGACATAATAGTTGTGTGCTGTACCTGAGTAACCACTGATGTGCGGTCATCTTCGAACGTCCAGTCATCCCTAGGAATATTGCATCGGAAGGAGTACTCGTCGTCTCCGAGATGAATCGTTTTGTTGAAAGGGCAAGTGGAGTTAACATGGGTTTTACATTTCCATCCTGGCTCCGACGCAATGAACATCATCACATATAATGGAAAGCCCCACCAGAGCCCATAGGCAATGTTGATAAATACAGTGAGCATGATCTGGAACCGCCCATAGCTGCCAATCTTTACCAAAACTTCGTCTGTGGTTAGTTGCTTATTCATTGCTGCAAGAAAACGATTCATTTTAGATTCCATTGGAAATTGTTCGACACAGAACGGCTGGCAATCTGAGGGAGAAGGGAGAAAAAAACAGGCCTTGCCATTTGAATTTTAATTAGGTGATCTAAATGATCTACGATTTTGGACAACACTCGTTGGAAAAAAAAAGTGACACATTACTGTAACATTTTTATTTTCTAATTTGTTTGTGATAAAAGATTAAAATCTCCCTATCCCCACCCCTGATTTAATGTTGGTTTAGAAACGGCCAAAGGCTTGCAAAGTATTTTGCAGGGGAGGACCAATATACTTTGTGAGTGCATGTCAAATCTTCCACTTTATGCACCCATTTTCCTTCCTTCTAAAGCATTGACAGGTTACTTTACTGCTTGTGCTACACACACAAAACACAGAGATGACAATGTTGAATGGAAACGAGGTAGGGATATTAGAGCCAATCGCATCAGATGGATGAAACAATTTTCTTGACATAAGGCAACTACTCGAAAGCAGGACCTGACCTTGGCAGGTTAAACATCCACTATGTCCAGGAGAGTTAACACAAAATTGGCCACCAAAAAAATATTGCAAAAGGATTTTCGTCTGCAACAGGTAGCATGTACAAGAACAGCAAATACTTGAAGAATAACAAAATTATCGCAATTATTGCAAATATCACAAAAGTCGCAGGGAATTTCCTCCAAGGAAAAAATGCGATTTGGGAAGAATTACAAATAACACTGAACAATAGAAAAACATTTATTTTACGAATCATGCAGACAGCAAATAGCAAATGTTGCAAAAGTCCCAGGGATTTTGTCTTCAAGGACAAAATGGCCGATAATATAATCGCAAATACTGCAAGAATAACACTGATTACTGGATTGCCAAACCCAGTCGGAATTTGGGTTTTATTTCGTGTTTTTTTTTTGTTTTTTACTGGGTTGCCAAACCCAGTCGGAATCTGCGTTGCATTTCGTCGTTTATTTATTTTTTCCGTGTCGGGAAAAGTCTTGCCTGTCACTGCTCTGCTAAGTGGTGTCTTTGTGCATAGAGTCTTCTGCGCGTATTTTGTTAGGTTTGAGGGGGCTGGGGTAATGCGTAGATTTCTCTGGTGCACATAGGAGAACATTTAATTACTAACCTGGAATGGCGTTGGAAGTCATTGTAACGCGAATGGCGTTTTAGTGCATCTTAAAGCAAAATATACCCTTATAGAACTCAAGAATGGAACGTCAATTGGATAAACAAGACAAATATATCTGGAATCTTAAAAGCGGCGAGTAATGGACTTCGACAATAATCTATCGCCCGTCGAGCCGAAATCAAAGTGAGCTGTATTTCTAATGTTTTACCTAGTGTGCTGTTATGTAGAACGCTGAAACGAAATGGAAAATCCTGGTGTGAACGTGTGAGCGAAAGGGCTTCTGCTGGCGCGACATGTGGATGACCCTCAAATGGTCTTAATGACCCCCCACTTGAAAAAATTAACTGGAACCCTGCAGTTCAATTGTGTAACACGTACTACAGGCAACCCAGTGTACGCTTTTATGGAGCGTCTTGTTTTTAAAGAAAACCACCCAAGTCCTAAAGAGCAAAGAGGGCTCTCGGCAAGCCGCAAATGTAATAAAATCGCAAAAATCCGAAAAGTGTTGTTTGTAACGACGAAATTTCGAAGAATTTCAACTATATTTTTCCTAGAGGGAAACTCTAATGATAAGGCAAAGCTAGTATTATTGCGCTCGATTAATTAAGGAGAACGCATCTTAGTATCGTTTCAGTATCCAAGAGGTGCCTCTTCCAAAAAAGTTTTTTTTTCGAAATTAATGACTGGAAAATGTTAACAAAACTGACCGTCAGTGTAAGATGATCGTAACACGACCCACTCATTCCCAAAGCTTTTTAAGCCTAAAGGCGACAACATCCATTCGTAACATTTTTCTCAGATAGTATCAAAGTGAACTAGTTTTCTGTCCTTGTCTTGTTTCACTTGGCAAGATCAAAGCAAGGGAAAGGGGGAAGAGAAAAAAACACAAACATGTCCTGTTTTAAAGCTTCTTCCAGAGAGTATAAAGATCCGAGACGGGCGATATTTTGCGAGATGCACACCTCAGTGGTATTATTAAAACAAGGGAAAAGACATGAGAATACCTCTTTCCTAAATCGTCTACCTGAGAGACAAAAACGTACGACACAAAATCAAAACGTGAACGATGCACAAATAATAACCTTTAATACTATACCCAGGCTCGATTACCAGCCGCTGTTTCGGGAAATGAGCCAGCGCTCACTCCCGAAATCTCGGCTGGACGCGCGAGGTGAGCCATTGTTAATCTCCGCCAATCAGAAACTCGCCTGCACAAATCCGTCTGGCATAAATTGTATGTTTTGGCTGCGAAGGTATTCTTTGACCCGGCCTGTTCGAGGTTTACAGTGCTTTAAGGTAGGAAACATCCAAGATTGCGACAACGAAAAGTGTTCGAGAAGCTGGAGAATGGGAAGTTGTGTCGTTTTCTAACGCCTGAGTTCGCAAACTTCACTGATTTTCCAGATGGCGCCAAGGTCAAAATACGGCTTTCAAATCCATTGCTATTGCAATTTTCTCCTCATACTTCGTTAATGTAAGAGCAAGTAAAATTCCTCAAGATCAATTGAAAGTACTGCTGAGTTTATTGCTGGCAAAACGAGGGGGCCGATGAGGTCGACTGAGAGCTAAAGCAGCCGAAGATTTCGTCGATGATTCGCCGGTTGAATTCAAACTCACATCGATCATTTAACCGCAAACTCAAGCTCGTATCATCTGGAAACTTCACACTGACGTTTTAAGCATTGTTATGTAATTTCTGTTTTCTTAAAATCAGTGTTTGTGGGATGTCTAATGCTATTTCCCCGCCACTATTAACTTCGCATAAATTATATTTTGAATTTACGTCTCAGACACAATCTATCGCTCACGCGTCCAGCCGTCTCTTCTCGGGGGAGGATACCCGAACTCGAGTGAGCGGCGGGAAATCGAGCCTATACTATACCTTGATCGCCTACAATCATGGCATGTTATTAAAGCATGGGTTAGCTGACCATGTTCATTTACCGCAGAAAAAAAACCTCAGTCTCGGAGCAGAGTAGAAAACCAAAAACTTAGCCCACATACGACATAGAATCTAACCTGTGCCACATTGGTGGGAAAGCCAAACAAGCGCTCTCACCACTAGGTCATCGCTGCACCCCATATCAGTTTTCTACTTCATGCATGGCTGCTTCAGAATTTACATCCGGAAACTCTCAAATCCTGCAGGAACGCACGATTTACGGATAACATTCTATTTGACTTTTTTGTTGTACTTACTGAAGGTTAAAGTTTTTCATTCTTTACATGGTTAAGTCCTTTTTTCTTAGTCTTAATTTTATGCTCAAGGTCCAGTCCTTAGAACGGAAAACTATTATCAATTCATATGTCATGAGCATCAGTCCTTCTCTCAGGGACTACTCTCACCCAGACAATAGTTAATACTTAAAAAATAAAACATTGTAAATTAAAAAGGTTGGTATAAGGGAAGTACCTTAATTTGAAAATACTTTTCAAAAGAGCCTTGGCCTGTAGAAAGTCTACACTGGAAAAATTTGCCTTTGAAGATCAGTGGAGGTTTCATGGTCCACGAAACCTGAATCGAGGCGCGCCTGTCTCCAATCATTGAACCGTGGAGTTGTTTTCTTTAAAATTCTATTCAATACTCAGCCATGTCTGGATGGGCTAACTGAGGAATGGCGTGATTGCATGTAACAATCATTTTAAGTAAGAACGGCGGTAACATTTTTACCTTGCCCTAAATCAGATAGAGACCGAAGGAGGTGGCCTTATTTACAATCCTTTTTTGATCTTTTCTTCTCGTAATAAAAGGTCGATGTGATTATGTAAATTAATTTGTATTCAAATAGTTCACGCGAAGGATCGTTATTAAATGCACTCGACAAGTAGATCCACAATAGTTTTTAAACCTGAAAAAGTTGAGGAGCCTTGTTAGCGTAGCCATTATGTCTTCTACTTGTGTCCAAGTCACCCAAAGTGAAAACAAAACGACGTGCAACGAAGAGAGCAAAAGAAATGATTTTCTGACCTCAACACATGACAACAACTATTCCCCTAAAAACTGCGCAGTTTCATATTAGTGCTTTCATTGCAACCATATCCTCAATCACCAGTTCACTTACAGATGATGCCTTAGATCGGCGAAAGCTCGGAGTCAATAAAGAACCACAGTAGCACTTAAAGGCTTCAATTGATCTATATCCCGCATCACTACGACATGATGCTAAAGGACACATTCAAACGTTTAGTTTTCACATTAGTGCTTTCATTGCAACCATATCCTCAATCACCAGTTCACTTACCGAACCGTTCCAATTCCGAACGATATGAAAGTCAGTAATCAGTCAGTAATCTCTGAGCAGCTGAAGTTTTAGATGCACCAAAGAAGATTGGGAACAGAATGTTATGCAAGAGTAACGCACATGCTCTTTTTTTTTTCATTTATGTGTATACAGGACGGATACGATTGGCTGAAAGGGGGTGTCACGTCGACCGCATACAAATGGTACTCTAGAATTGCCCGAAGCAATCTTGTTTGTCCACCCAAATTTTGAATAAGCATTGTTTTATTTTCTCTTTGGACCATTGTAAGTCCCAAGAGAAACTGGAAACAGTGCTTCTTTAAAATTTGGATGGACAAACAAAGAGTATTATGGTTTCCGTTTTGGGCAATAGGTTTGTTATCTTAATAAGAAGGTCTTTGTTGCATCAATATAGTGTCGAGTCTTTCATGCTGTGGCGATGTCGAGAAAAACGTGACCTGAAAACATAATTATGAACGAAATGATATTTGAAATGAATCATATACACTCTCTTTATTTTATAAAAACCTTTTTTGTAAGAACGTTGAGGCTGAGATTAACCGCCAAATTTTTTGAACGTATTAAGAACATTTCTCAAGCATAGAGTCGATTAAGAACATTTTTATTATGCTCATTTGAATTTTAAATGAAAGCATAAAACAACGATAAATTAATGTAAATTAATTCAAATACTTAAGGGCATAATCTTACTGCATGACACACATCTCAGTTTCTAATAATGAGCTGTTTTCATTAAAAATCGTTCCAAAATTACTGTAGCACCATCAAAGTCATCAGGTGAAACAAAGTGATGTAAATTTAAGAAGATGTTACAAACGTTTTCTGCCTCACGTCGCAAATATAAAAGGTCGTTCAGTTTCAGCTCCAAAATAAGACGTTCTTATAGAAAAAAGTGTATTGAACTGCGGATATGAAATCAAGTAAAGCTATGATCCGTGCAGTTATGAACTGCGTAGAGAAGCCTGAAAAATTCATAATTTCAACGGGCTTTAAACCCGCGATGGCGATGCGACGCTCTAACTAACGGAGCTAGGAAGCCGATGATGTTGAGATTTGGTCAAATGTTAACGTTCCCGCGATGAATGAATCAATGAACGAAATGATATATGAAATGAATCATATTTTCAACTGCGGATATGAAATCAAGTGAAGCTATTACCCTCGCAGTTATCAACGTGATTTTAGCAGTATTTTTTTAAATTTCATATCCGCAGTTTAGTAGTGGCCCCGGGTATAATGTAGTTTGGCTACAAATTGGTGCGACCTATTTCAGAGTAAAAATAAAAAATAGACAATAAAATGCTCATTCATGTTGTCATCAAGGCCTTCACTTCTGATGATTTCTCGTCTTTGTCTTTGTAGCTGCAGTACGATTATTTTTACTCGTTCAACCATGTTCTCGTTTTGTGGCGTTGCTGTGGCGGACACCTTAGAGAGCTTAGCAAAGCCTGAACGACGAAGTTGACAGCACAATAACGACAAAAAGCGTTTAACATTATGGTGCATTTTTTTGCTGTCCTTGTTCAAACAAAAGCTTCAAAGAACCGAATGTGAGGTTATGTAAAGGCACCCGCAAACGATGAAATATTGATGCGGAATCCTTGTTTCCCAAAATGTTTTCTCGGCGTGCAAACAAGGAAACATTGTTGCCGAGGAAGCAAAATGTTCAGATGTTTCCTTTACTTTCGCAGGTTTTCTGTCAGAGAAATTGACCTCTGAGAGGTGTTTTTCTACAGTTGTAGCTGGGTAATTTCTATTCTATGAAAATTTTCTCATGTTCTCTTCAAAAGTAATTTCAGAGGAATTTGTTCTTAGAAGCCTTAACGCTTCTCCCTTGATAAGACCTTTTGTGACGCCTGGTGGGTGGCACGAATAGAAATTCGTGTATTGGAAGGTCTCTGTAGGTTTGAAATGTACATTTGTTCGCACGTCAAGGATAGAATCCTTGTTGAATCCGACACCTCTGTATACTTTCGTGTCCAAGAATATAGCTTCTGAGATTTCAGCCGTGAATTTGATTGTAGGATGGAAGTTTTTTGCCTTTAGAAGAAATTCGTGTCCCGTACTGATATGCCGTCATCGATAACTCTTTTGCAAAAGATTGGCTTGATGCTGCTTTGTCTGAGTATTTCTTTTTCTATTTTGGCCATGAAGATGTTAGCAAAGGCTACGGCCATTTTCGTGCCCATGGCGGTTCCATGGGTTTGAACATAATCTTTCCTGTCAAATTGAAACGAGTTTTCTTGTAGGATCAGACTGAGCATTTCGCTTAAAAACCTGGTAGGGACTGAAAGGTTTCCTTGGTGAAATTCTTCGTATGCATGCCATACAGTGGTAATACCCCCTCGTTGTGGTATGTTCGTGTATAGGCTTGTGACATCCATTGAAACAAGTATGGCACTGTTAGGCAGTTTAATCCTTTCGATCAAGTCAATAAAGTCTGTTGTATCTTTGAGATACGAAGCTTAAGCTTGCTGTTGTGCTATTGGCTGAATAAGGTGGTCAACAAATGCTGAGATCCTTTCTGTAGGGCCTGAACACCCTGAGATAATAGGTCTACCGACAAGTGTCGGTTTGTGAATTTTTGTAAGTGTGTAAAACACTGGTATTCGTGGAGGATCAGGCGTAAGGGAGAGCCATTTTGCCGTCATTTTGTCAATGTGGCCTTCTGAGAGCAGTGATTTATTTAGTTGTTGAGCTTTCTTGGCTGTAGTTTCAACCATTGGGTTGTCCAGAGGTCGGTAGTTATTTAAATCATCAAGTAGAACTTGACCTCGTTTTAAACGGTTTGTCTTGTCTGCTCATCAATACGGCTGTGCTGCCCTTATCTGATTTCTTGAGAATAATGCTTTCGTTACGCGATAGTTCTTTGAGAGCTTGGCGCTCTCCCGTAGATATATTATCTTTTGGCTTTACCATTTCACAGGGGCACCCAACGTCGATTTTCGGAAAATATCTGTTCGGAAGACGATTTGAGATCTAGAATTTTCGGAACCTTTGTTGTAAAATTTCTTGCTTCCCTACCTGTCCTAGGATTTTCGAACATCTAAAATATGGTATAATTGCCCATTTTTAACGGTGTTTTACCCTAAAAAGGTCACCTAGAATTTTCGGGAGCCTTTTTTCTGGCTAAAAGTTTCGAAAAGGTAAGTTTTTATCCTTATAATTTTCGGATCACTAGACTTTCAGCTAGGAAATCCGAACAGATCAAAAATTTTTAGGAGATAAAAATATGCCTATAGCTGCTGTTTAAATACTACAATGGGTTTAACAATGCTATGTTTGAGTTATTTTGAACTATATTCTCGTTGGGTGCCCCTGAATTCAGTACTGAGCTCGAATTTGACCTCCTCTAGGAAGGTTTCCAGAGCTAATGATGGCTGGACTGGTGGTTTCCAGTCCGACTTAACGCGGAAAGATGAGGTTCGCTTTCTTCTCCGTGAAAAATATATTGTGGTCGCATTCGTCTCGCAAATTGATTGAAATCCGCGAGAAGTTGGCGCCTGATAAGATTTTCTTTTGTCACGCGATAGTAGAGTAATTTGCTCATCTGTCAGTTGTTCATTCGACAGATTTTTGATATACTGTTTGCGTGACTCAATGGTGTTACAAAAGCGTTTATTGTCTTTGATTTCTTTTGCGGTCTTTTGCCTCTTTGTTATCTCTGCCGTTTTCTTTCCCTTTTCCCCTTACTTCTAAGGAGCCTGATAAGACACAAGGGTAAGATTCAATTTGTTTATTCACATGCACTTGTGATCTCATTTGTTCTAACAGTACATCGACTTCGCTAATCTTGGCTTTCAACTCTTTGGCTGGCTCGTTCACATTGTCACCTTTGTTGACAGGTTTCTTTCTAGCCGACACAGAATCGAACCTGGACCACACAAGTTGGTGGGAAAGCCAAACAAGCGCTCTCACCACTAGGTCATCGCTGCACCCCATATCAGTTTTCTACTTCCTGCATGGCTGCTTCAGAATTTACATCCTGAAACACTTAAATCCTGCAATAACGCACGATTTAGGGATAACATTCTATTTGACTTTGTTGTTGTACTTACTGAAGTTTTTCATTCTTTACATGGTTCAGTCCTTTTTTCTTAGTCTTAATTTTATGCTCAAGGTCGAGTCCTTAGAACGGAAAACTATTATCTTGAATCTGACTGATGACTTGTCAGTCATCAGTCAGAAAAGCCAGTTAATTCATATGTCACGAGCATCAGTCCTTCTCTGGACTAATCTCACCCAGATAATATTTAACACTTAATCAGGTTTTGAAAGTTTAATAATTTGGCGTTTATTTTTATTTGTTCGCTTTGTCTCATTAGTAACCGCAGAATGGCCGGCCACTATTGTAGCGGCATCGTTTCAAGAACGAGGCATATAACAACAATACACGCCTTTCATATGCAAATATCTAGCTTGTTTTCTGCTCCCTTTGCCAGGTTGGTTTTAGTCGAAACAAATCTATTTTCTCTATATTTTCTCTATTTGCGTGACATTGATTTAGTTCAAAATAGCCTGCCAGCAGGCTAACGGCCCAATCTTCCCAGGTCGTTCGCAAACTCATTGGACACAGGTTTTCCCGGGCCATTATCCTTCCGAAGTCAACCCGGTGCGGTAAAAGAAGGGTAAATAATTTCACCAAAAATTGGTCTTCATCACATGATGGTTTATTTGGCTCCATAATAAATCAGGATTGATCTGTAAAACCGTTTGTTGTAGCAAAAAAAATTAAAAGCAAAATTTTTGAAGTACGGATCGGGTTTGCCATTTCAGCGAGTTTTACTTGAACAAATTCAATGGGTGGTTTGTAACCAATTTCTGGAGACACAGATAACAATGCTGCAATGGACAACTGCTGGTGGACGAACAAAAGGAGCTAAATTCTTATATTAATTGTTATAGTCCACCAACATGAACGCGATTACGTCAAGTGAAAAACCACCTATTATCAAAGGAGCCGCTGTCCTACCTCAGACGCTGGCAAATTCCTTGTTCAAAATCTTTCTTTTGCACTCTTGGTTCTCTCTATCTCATAGGGACTTTAAGATAGACGATGCGGACTTCAACGAGAACGCCACCCAAACAATGACACTCAAGACAGGATAAGACAAGACAAGACAAGACAAGATAATTTATTCAAGTCAACTCAAAACAACACAAGTACAGAATAAAAAAAAATACTCAAAAGCCAGTTTGTCGGCCGGTTTTGTGTGGCCGATAAATCGTACCGTGTAAATTGTGTAAAACGTGTCTTTTTTCCTCAAACGATCTTCCCGTTGTCCTTTTAGTATCCTCCACTTTGAAAGATTTAATTTTTTAAAGTATTTAAGTAACAAAACGCGTCTTCCCTTACATATGCGCTCACGAAGATTTTTAGCCCTACCACTTTAAAACGGTCTAAGCGGTCGCTGTACATTGTAAACAAGTCCACAACTTTCGCCGTACGCCATGCAAACAATAAACGGATGCCGTAGATGGCCAATTTTATCATTATGTTTGATAGGGGACTCAAATAGTTTGTAATTGTTATGAAAGACCCTATGGCTATCTCTAGTTTCCGTGCCAATATGAAAGTAAGCGTCGACGACTATCACAGATTTTCTTTGTCTGTCGTCTGTCACACTAAATGCACGGTTGTCATGGCGTTGTCTGTTTAAATTAAACCATGTAGACAACATCCAGCGCCCAAATCTCTGACTAGCGGTGAATTTTCCCAGGTTTCTTTCCAATAATTTCCAATGTTTACTAGGGGGTGTTGGTTTTCGTACTACGAAAACTAAGACCCCGGGGTCTTAGATCTTAGTTTTCGTAACACTCCCGAGTAAACTGGCCTTAAGATGTGATACAAACAAAAAATACAACGTAGACCATATTCACATAAGGCGACCAAGAAATTTTTATGTTGACTTTGTGCTAATCATCCTTACTATCATCACTTGGGGAAAATTCTTTTGAATTTTGTTCGTGCTGTTCCTTCAGCAATGTGGTAGGCTTGGCATAATCTTCTGAATGGACTACTGATCGATGACACCACATAACAGCAAAACAGACAGTAGTCAGATTGAAGGAGTCCAAGTGCTGAACTAAAATAAGACAAAAGAATAATTATTTAGCCGCCATTTATGAATACGGTCTATGAACGTTATAGAAAACTTCGTTCTTCAGGATAAACATCATTTTTTTGTACCCTAGGCTATTGTAGATAAGAGTATTACGCAGCATACTCAATGAGCATTACAATGACTCTGCATATGGACTTTGCACATTTCTTTCATGTTCTCTGCAAATGCCCAAATGCTAAGTTTTACCGGTATGTAAAACATGAGCGTACTCGGCGAATTTAATTTTCTTTCCTTCTCTACATATTCCAGCACTCGGCAAAGTCCCGTAGGCTTATATTTGTGGCTCCTTCTGCCCAAAAGTAAACGGTCAACAATCAAAGCTTGAAGGGATGCCCACAAAAAAGGTGGCGTGTGAAAGTTGGGAAGGACTAAAGTGAATGCATCGTCACGGAAATGTTGGCTGACGGAAATGTTGGCTGACGGAAATGTTGGCTAACGAAGAAGTGGACCGATGAGGACAAAAGGCGGAAAAACGTAAATGTTTTGATCGGCAGGTAAAGGGTTGGCGAAAGTGTTCATCCCCGCGGAACCAGGGGTAGGCCAAGGGGTGAAGTGAGCTAGCAAGTTTCCGTTCCTATTCCTCTGGCAATTACTATCCAGGGACATCACATTAAACGAAGGAGGGCCGAAATATCGCTCCAAGTACAACCACGTCTCAGGGATAAGCATAAAATCGAGGTTCGATAGATCCCCCGAAGTTTCATCTGCTGGGTTATGCTAGATGGAACGTAGAAAGTCTGGATACTGAAATTAAAATCGCGACTATCATGGAAAATATCCTTCACAACGTCATTAACTTCCGATTTCTTACAGCCATCACCATCTAGAGTGGATGGATCGACCGAGCCGCTGAGAAATCGCTTTGAACGTCTCGCGTGTATAAAGCTTGCATCCAGGGACTGCCAGACTGAATGAAGCATTTGAGGCCATCATTGTTGGAAGCCAACACCTGCTCTCTTAAACTGCTAAACGTGAGCTTCTTATCATCTGCAGTAGGGATTCTTGACGTGAAGAATCGCACAAGAAACCAATAAAGCGGACTATTGTGGACGCAACCCATTGCGATTTTGCAATACTAATAAAATAGCCCGCCTCTATAAGTAGATAACACATGATGTAGGCAGCGGCTTCAGCGAGGACTTTGCTTGGAACTAAACTGGCGCGAGCAGGTGAACGAAAAAGCTGGCCAATATGGCGACACAGGAACACCAAGCTAACGAGCTGCACCAGTAAGGAATAAACGCAGGTTATGCTAGATAAAGGCACTCGCCTTCCAGCCAAACAGGATAGTACAAAATACAAAATACACTATTCCATTCAAGGCCAAAATAGGTATACGCGACGAGGGATGGAGTAGCCTATGTTGGTAGCCGCTCTTATCGTCAAAAGACCTCTTAAAATGCCCAGGGAGAAAATATCGGGGCAAGTCCGGAAGATGCTCAAGCCGAAAGGGGAGGTCCCTTATCCAGAGATTCAAATATCGCTCGTCATGACAAAGACGGGGATTTGATGGGTCCACTGTAAGGGGGAGGACTAAATGAGATGGGGCCATCGCGCCAACCCTACCCCACACGTCAAGTACTCCGTCGTTTACCCATTCAAGCACGGTCTCAGAAATAGAGTCTTGAAATTTCTCACAAGTCTTAGAATTGCCGTGCTGGACGTGGCGTGTCGTACGAGCAACCCTTGAAGTTTCCTTTAAACGGCTTGAAAAAACAGTCAATCTTCACACCCTCCCGGACGATGTCGATAGAGGTCACTTGAGATGAGCAATGACCACTAAGTGAATCTCTCCCACACTGGAAAATTATTATGAATTTCCCCGCCTCTGAAAAATGTAGGATCGACGAAACGTAACTGCTCGATCTCAGCCAGGTCCGGGGAAGCAAGGACCATACTCGGCGACGGGAGGGGGCCAACGAAAGGGGAGGTCCCCTGCTTTATATCACACAGAGAGATATCACCAGAGGAAGGAGCAAGTCCACTAACTTTGAAGTAAAATGAAACAGGACCCTACATGGGAAAATTTATAAATGAAAACGCGAAAATAAACCAAAAGCAGGGCAACCACCCCTTCGTTGAGCCCGTGCTCCGAACTAGATCCGAAATTGAGACACAGAGCAGGTTCCCCCAATGACAGCGAAGAAAATGGGTAATATGGGGGGGGGGGGGGGGGAAAAACATGTAGAACAAGCTAATGCGAAAACGAAAATTTGTTGTAAACTGAGGCGGATGGGACTACTGTCCAACACAACCACGACCAAACTGTTGCCTCGCTGGTGGAGCATGGCACAACCGTGCGATATGTCCCCATCTAATTATAAGCATCTGAAAGATTGAACCTGAGCACGGCCAGGATAAGTAGCCGGCCTGCGCACTTTAGAACCGGGACGAACAGGAATGGCAGGTGGAGGCACGTTTCCGATGCTCTTCAAAATCGCGTTTGCGTCTTGGGCCATCTTAGCTCGTATGGGATTCCCCAACAACCCCAGAAAAGACGTTGAAGCTATTTGTCATCCACAAAATCCGACCTGGTCTTAATCTCATCCAAAGCGGCAGCGTACGCATCCGGTTTCTGGTGGTTCTCATTTCTCGCCAGACACAACAATGACTGTAAGAGCTCAACCGCCTCATACTTGTCAAACAACGCTGCTTTCGCCTCGTGAGTCCACAACATTTTGACCACCGTGATGACGAATATCGTTGTCGATAAGAGTACAGACAACGCTGAACCACTTTCGATTTGTTAAATTTACCTCCTCGGCGGGGCCAGGCGCCGGGGAGTGGAGGATTTTGCGCTGGCTCTGCGTCCTGTAGCACTTCAGCAGGAGCTGGCAGATCAGGAAGAACGTTAGGTTGGTTGGACATAGAAATAGCGGGCTGGTGGCAGTTGAACAAGGCAAGAAAAGATCACAAAAGACGACTGTCTTTGTTGAGTACAAATGGAGCAAATCATTACCGACGCTATCAGCACGGGAGAAAACGGGGGAATGTGATGCAATAACAGCATGTTTTGCAATGAGCTCATTAATTATGTCGTGAGAATGGTGTGTGGGATCTTAAACGTCCCACAGAGTTTTTGAACAAAGGTTGTGAGACGAGACCTACCACGAGACTGAAGCGCACGCGCAGAGCTTCATTGGTAACCTGAAGAAAATATAGTAACCCATGAGTTGCTTTTCTCATGCATGGTAATCATGGCTAGCGGTATTGCTAGTGGGCACGAAATTGTCCAATAATTTAATAATATACTAATAAAAAGAAATAATAATAATATTAAACTACGCCCAACATGGCGGCCGTCTACAGCGTACATCTGTGATATTGGACATCCATGTTATGGTCAATTGACACCTGACCAGTATCACGTGCCCATATCGCGGGTTCAAGTTTAGAGCTCATCGAGGTCAGCCCTTTTTTTAAGTTGACCGCTGACCAGGTACTGGTTTTCGATTGGATCACAGGCTCAAGCTCGGTTAACTTCTTGTAATCAAGACATCTAAATAGAAACAAGTCTTAATTTTTCGCGCGCTCTTTGTGGCTCGATGCGGCAACACGGCGATACTACGTCAACTATAAAGCTCTTGACAGTCTACGCTTTTCGTGTTCAGGTGGAAGAAGGCTTTAAAATATTTTTTTGCTGCATTTTTTGCCAGTTTCAATCCAAAAAGATGTTTCCGAATATTGGATTTGGCACTCTCATGATTAATAGGAAAATGGACGACTGTGATGGTATTTGGTAACCTACTCAGTATGGCGGTACACTCTCATTGTAACCTTCCTATGTTAGGGGATATTTTTTATTACAACATAGCGAGCGTGCTAGTCCAATCCAAATCCTATTAAGCGGCTATGGTGTATTCCTCTATGTATGCACGGCCGTTGCTTATATAACATGACGTGTGCAACTTCATTTTAGATCCAAAGTTTTCGTCGAGTTTTGCGAGTTCCCTTGTAGTTGACAGTGAATGAAGTAAGTGGAAGAACCCAGGAAAGACCAGCCAAATATTTCTCCCAGCATTGACTTTTTAGTAAGCAGGGAAGGCAACCAGAGCTGGTTGCAACGAAAACGAAGCACATCAGGCACATTCAACACAAAAAATGTACAAAATTGTATTTGACAGGCATTCAACAAAAACGAAATTAAAAAGACCGCAAGTTGGTCTGTGGCAACTTTCAAATGTAGAAATTCTTCTTGTTATCATCGTTTTTTATTACATTTGTTGAAACAATCGGAAAAGCGCGGAAAATATTTAATCCGAAGTTCATTAAAAAATTACAGTTACACTGAAATATTGTCAAAAACATCAATCACGCATTACCTATAAACTTATCGATATTACCAGATTTTCTTTCTGAATTAGCTTGGTGCAATGAGAAAAACTGCAAGTTTCCTGGAGTTCGTCTTCAGCAACTGCACTATGCATGCCAATGTGAACTCGGCAGCATTCTCAACAATTCAAACCTTTTTTTTTACTTTGGCATTTTGACTTTGTTTTTCTTCATTTTCATCGAGTGCTTTGACTTTGTTTGCCAATGTTTTCTTTAAATGGAGAAGCGAATCCTTCGTTTTCAACATTTAGTAAAATCAGATGAATCGTTCTCGCTCAGTTTACTTGTGGTGTGACCAGCCAATACACCTTATTCCAAAATGGCAGCCATTTTAGTATTCTTTTGTTTCCATGCAAAAATGGCGGCCATTTTGGAATAAGTTGTATAGGATCGTTTGTTTTCCCTCACCGTGCGTCGTGACAACTTTGTAGTCAATCTCAAATAAAACATGTTTTATCGCCCAAGTTGTTGTCGCTATGTTATAAAAGAATTGGTTCATGCTTTTAGCTGTGCATACATATCGAGTTATGGATGTACTTGGGAGTTTTCTAAGCACTCGAGAAGCTTGAGAGCCACGACGCGACTCTTACGCTTCTCTCGTGCTTAGCAACCTCCCGCGAGCGTGCATCCATAACTCGACATACGCACGCTAAGCACGAACCAATTTTTAGTTTTTCCACCTCTTCTTGTTTTAACTCGTTTTGGATTGTTTAGCTTGGTTTTCTTAATTTGATTGCTTTTCGTCAAGGCTAAACAAAAAAAAAAAAAAATCAAAATTGGTTTATTTCGTAAATTCGTTGTTTAAGTAAGGCCATTAAATTAAGAGTGTATTACCCGGTAGCTCCGCTTTTAGGCTTGGTTAAATCTTTATATTATTATACCATGCCATAGAAAATACAGCTATTCAGGATGCAGGAAAGCCGTTGTATATTCGTCAGTATTCCACCGAACCTTCCCATCGATCAGTGCAATACGACGGTATCACACTCAACCTTCCCATCGTGCCTTACTGGCCTCTGTATTTTCCATGGCATGGTATAAAATAGTTATGCAACCTTTTTTTGTGGAAAGGCTCGTGTGTATACTAAGAAAATATAAGTGACTCGTGAGATATTCTACGGTATGCCACTCTACAAATAAACTAAACAATAGAACGGCTGCCAACTCATCCTTCAAGAATTGAGCTCTATTATCATGCAAACGTTTTCTTTTGTTTAGGTGGAAAAACAGGGTTACTGATTACGTGAGTGAAAACACTATCTATCATCTGGTATCCAACGCGGGCTGATGGAATAATTGTCAATTAGACACCGTCACAATAGGCCATTGGCAACGCATTGCACCTTTTAATCATTTCATGTCTTTGTATAAACTGAGGCGCATGACTAATTTGTAGAGCCCGCAGGACTAATTTGTAGAGCCCGCAGACACATTGTCAATTCAGGACCTACAAGGTCGTAGGTTCGAATCCTGCCTAAGACTGATTTTTTTAGTTGTCTTTTCGCCCGTTGCATGACAAGCGACTTGTATTCTATCCTTCCCACGGGCGCATTTCTCCTTTGCATCATTTCATGCATAAGCAATATTTTTTTGATGAAATAGAAGTTTTTAGCTGCACTATGACTGTTTCATGATGTTTGTTTTTCACATGCATAACAGGATCATTCTGCACGATATTTATTTTAAAACCTCTGCGCTGTATTACTCGACATTAGTAACAGCACCCATAGCTCGAGGCGGACTTAACGAGTTAATAATTAGCTCATGAATGACGTTTGCATAAACAGGCATTGCATTCTGAATCGAATGTGTCTTTGGCGTCATTTTCTACTCGCTGCAGTTTACTGGTGCTTTAAACTCGACAATATGACAAAGTAGAAGCGAAGTGTCTTTTTTAATGACAGGGGCTTTTGCAAAT